>NC_052345.1:905536-1151365 GCF_016432855.1 Salvelinus namaycush | reverse complement strand
GAGTAACTCTCGGACTCCCCGAGCAGAAGAGACACGCCATTCTCGCGGCTCCTCTGACAACGACCCGAATAGCAGGAGCCGATGGGTGACAGTTTATCGTGCCACGATCAGATAACTACTAGACGACCCTGCCTTTGTGCCCCTCCCCCTTTAGCCTCCCTGTGTGTGTATGAGGTCCTGTTCCCCTGGCATACTGGTCACTTTAAAACCTTTAGTCACTACAGCTTAGTGGTTAGAGGTCTCTGGTCTGAGGTCCTGATCCCTGGCATACTGGGCACTTTAACCCTTTAGTCACTAAAGCTTAGTGAGTCAGAGGTCTCTGGTCTGAGGTCCCTGTTCCCTGGCATACTGGGCACTTTAACCCTTTAGTCACTACAGCTTAGTGAGTCAGAGGTCTCTGGTCTGAGGTCCTGATCCCTGGCATACTGGGCACTTTAACCCTTTAGTCACTAAAGCTTAGTGAGTCAGAGGTCTCTGGTCTGAGGTCCCTGTTCCCTGGCATACTGGGCACTTTAACCCTTTAGTCACTAAAGCTTAGTGAGTCAGAGGTCTCTGGTCTGAGGTCCCTGTTCCCTGGCATACTGGGCGTTGTCTCACAGTCAAATCAACATAGATGTTCAGATAACACCGCAGGTGCAGCGAAATGCTTGTGTTTCTAGCTCCAACAGTGCAGTAATACCTAATGCTTGTGTTTCTAGCTCCAACAGTGCAGTAATATATAATGCTTGTGTTTCTAGCTCCAACAGTGCAGTAATACCTAATGCTTGTGTTTCTAGCTCCAACAGTGCAGTAATACCTAATGCTTGTGTTTCTAGCTCCAACAGTGCAGTAATACCTAATGCTTGTGTTTCTAGCTCCAACAGTGCAGTAATACCTAGTAATACAAAACAATACACACATAAACCACAAAGTTGAAAGAAAGAAATTAAGAAATATCAGAATGAGCAATGTCAGAGTCCAGGATATACACTGCCTTCAGGAAGTATTCACAGCAATGTCAGAGTCCAGGATATATACTGTCTTCAGGAAGTATTCACAGCAATGTCAGAGTCCAGGATATACAGAGCCTTCAGGAAGTATTCACAGCAATGTCAGAGTCCAGGATATACACTGTCTTCAGGAAGTATTCACAGCAATGTCAGAGTCCAGGATATACACTGTCTTCAGGAAGTATTCACAGCAATGTCAGAGTCCAGGATATACACTGTCTTCAGGAAGTATTCACAGCAATGTCAGAGTCCAGGATATACACTGCCTTCAGGAAGTATTCACAGCAATGTCAGAGTCCAGGATATACACTGCCTTCAGGAAGTATTCACAGCAATGTCAGAGTCCAGGATATACACTGCCTTCAGGAAGTATTCACAGCAATGTCAGAGTCCAGGATATACACTGCCTTCAGGAAGTATTCACAGCAATGTCAGAGTCCAGGATATACAGAGCCTTCAGGAAGTATTCACAGCAATGTCAGAGTCCAGGATATACACTGTCTTCAGGAAGTATTCACAGCAATGTCAGAGTCCAGGATATACACTGCCTTCAGGAAGTATTCACAGCAATGTCAGAGTCCAGGATATACACTGTCTTCAGGAAGTATTCACAGCAATGTCAGAGTCCAGGATATACACTGCCTTCAGGAAGTATTCACAGCAATGTCAGAGTCCAGGATATACACTGTCTTCAGGAAGTATTCACACCCCTTGACTTTTTCCACATTTTGTTGTGTTACAAAGTGGGATTAAAATGGATTTAATTATCATTATTGATACACACAGGAAACTATTGAGTGTGAAAAATCCAGCAGTTCTTGGCACACTCAAACCGGTGCGCCTGGCACCTACTACCATACCCTGTTCAAAGGCACTTAGGACTTTTGTCTCGCCCATCCACCCTCTGAATGACACACATATACACTCCATGTCTAATCTTGTTTTACCCTGTCTCCTCCCCTTCATCTACACTGCTAAAATGTGGGATCATTTATGGGATGAAAGCTATGATCAATATGGGATCATAGCTTTCACCTGGATTCACCTGGTCAGTCTGTCATGGAAAGAGCAGGTGTTCTTAATGTTTTGTACACTCAGTATGGGTAAAACAGTATGTAAACATGCAAAATGTAAAAGTGTCCAGTGTTCAGTGAGTCCATGTACACAGGGCAGCAGTCTCTAAGGTTCAGGGCAGGGCAGGTAACTGGGCGCAGTGGTGACTGTTTAACAGTCTGATGGCCTTGAGATAGAAGATGTTTATAAAGTCTCTCAGTCCCAGCTTCGATGCACCTGTACCGTCTCCGTCTTCTAGATGGTAGCGGGGTGTACAGGCCGTGGCTCGTTTGGAGCAACTTAGAAATTTGACTTTTGGAGAAACGTGGACAAACGTCAGAAGCTGAAGTCAAATTGGTAAAACTGTGAGATCTTGTTGAGATCAAAGCTGAATGTCTGCAAGATTACATCATGTTAGCATTCTACATAACACAACCCAACATAATAGCCGAGTATAAAGTTGCTGTAAGACAAAACATACCACCTATGAGATTTTCGGATGATATTTCTGGCAGTTCTCTCATGCGGCCAGAAGTCAACAGTGCACACCACTAGGACAAATATGTGCTTTAATTGGAACTAAACACAGGTATGCTACAGTTTGTTAAAACCATCTTCTTTCAAATGTGCTCACTGTACATCATTCAAATCAACACTGTACAACTCAACAAGATCTAAATACAGATCCCTGTTAAACTGATGGAGAACACATGGTTGGTACGCAGATGCTGCATGGACATTTCACTGGTAAAACGTGAAGAATTATCATTCACGATTGACAGGGAGAAATGTGAAGGGATGTTGACCACAACAATGTGTGTGTAAAGTAGAGGTAAAGAGACACAAAACGTGATTGGGACCTTCAGCTGTTGGGAAGAGGCTTCCAGGAGGGCGGAACAGGGGCAGGACGGTTACCTACAGACATGTTTTCAGGCTTGTGTTGCTCATCATCACTTTATATTTATCTGTTATTTTACCAGGTAAGTTGACTGAGAACACGTTCTCATTTACAGCAACGACCTGGGGAATAGTTACAGGGGAGAGGAGGGGGATGAAAGAGCCAATTGTAAACTGGGGATTATTAGGTGACCGTGATGGTTTGAGGGACAGATTGGGAATTTAGCCAGGACACCAGGTGTTAACACCCCTACTCTTACAATGAATCCCATGGGATCTTTAATGACCTCAGAGAGTCACCCATTTAACATCCCTTCCAAAAGACACCACCCTACACAGGGCAGTGTCAATCACTGCCCTGGGGTATTGGGATATTTTTTAGACCAAAGGAAAGAGTGCCTCCTACTGGCCCTCCAACACCACTTCCAGCAGCATTTGGTCTCCCATCCAGGGGCTGACCAGGACCAACCCTGCTTAGCTTCAGAAGCCAGCCAGCAGTGGTATGCAGGGTGGTATGCTACTGGCAGGTTATCTGAAGTGACTATTCAGTCACTTCAGATAAAGTTATTACCTTATCTACCTGACACCTCCCTAACAGCTTAGCCCGCCCCCTCTATAAATTCAATTTCAATTCAAGGGGCTTTATTGGCATGGGAAACACATGTTAACATTGCCAAAGCAAGTGAAGTAGATAATAAACAAAAGTGAAGTAAACAATAAAAATGAACAGTAAATATTACACGCACAGAAGTTCCAAAACAATAAAGACATTTCAAATGTCATATGTGCAAATAGTGAAAGTCTGTGTCTCTTCCTCTCTCTATCACACTCTCTCTCTTCCTCTCTCTATCACACTCGCTCTCTTCCTCTGTGCTTAAGTTCCTCTCTCTCTCTGTCTCTTTCTGCTTCAGTTTTTCTCTCTCTCTGTCTCTCTCTGCTTCAGTTTCGTTGTCTCTTGAGGGAGTTGCAGCTCTTATCTTTAGCTCCACAGTACCTCGTCTCCTCCAGGACTCCAGACAGGTAAGGGACTGTCGCTCTGCTCGTGGCTGGTATAGGGTGTTCTGAGCTGGGGTAAAGTGGGCTGGTATAGGGTGTTCTGAGCTGGGGTAAAGTGGGCTGGTATAGGGTGTTCTGAGCTGGGGTAAGGTGGGTTGGCATAGGGTGTTCTGAGCTGGGGTAAGGTGGGTTGGCATAGGGTGTTCTGAGCTGGGGTAAAGTGGGCTGGTATAGGGTGTTCTGAGCTGGGGTAAGGTGGGCTGGGATAGGGTGTTCTGTGCTGGGGTATGATGGGCTGGGATAGTGGGATCTGAGCTGGGGTAAAGTGGGCTGGGTTAGGGTGTTCTGAGCTGGGGAAAGGTGGGCTGGGATAGGGTGTTCTGAGCTGGGTAAGAGGGGTTGGTATAGAGTGTTCTGAGCTGGGATAAGAGGGGTTGGGATAGAGTGTTCTGAGCTGGGTAAGAGGAGTTGGGATAGAGTGTTCTGAGCTGGGTAAGAGGGTTGGGATAGAGTGTTCTGAGCTGGGTAAGAGGGGTTGGTATAGAGTGTTCTGAGCTGGGTAAGAGGGTTGGGATAGAGTGTTCTGAGCTGGGTAAGAGGGGTTGGTATAGAGTGTTCTGAGCTGGGTAAGAGGGGTTGGGATAGAGTGTTCTGAGCTGGGTAAGAGGGGTTGGGATAGAGTGTTCTGAGTTGGGTAAGAGGGGTTGGGATAGAGTGTTCTGAGCTGGGTAAGAGGGGTTGGGATAGAGTGTTCTGAGCTGGGGTAAGAGGGGTTGGGATAGAGTGTTCTGAGCTGGGTAAGAGGGGTTGGGATAGAGTGTTCTGAGCTGGGTAAGAGGGTTGGGATAGAGTGTTCTGAGCTGGGTAAGAGGGGTTGGGATAGAGTGTTCTGAGCTGGGTAAGAGGGGTTGGGATAGAGTGTTCTGAGCTGGGTAAGAGGGGTTGGGATAGAGTGTTCTGAGCTGGGTAAGAGGGGTTGGGATAGAGTGTTCTGAGCTGGGTAAGAGGGGTTGGGATAGAGTGTTCTGAGCTGGGATAAGAGGGGTTGGGATAGAGTGTTCTGAGCTGGGTAAGAGGGGTTGGGATAGAGTGTTCTGAGCTGGGATAAGAGGGGTTGGGATAGAGTGTTCTGAGCTGGGTAAGAGGGGTTGGGATAGAGTGTTCTGAGCTGAGTAAGAGGGGTTGGGATAGAGTGTTCTGAGCTGGGTAAGAGGGGTTGGGATAGAGTGTTCTGAGCTGGGTAAGAGGGGTTGGGATAGAGTGTTCTGAGCTGGGTAAGAGGGGTTGGGATAGAGTGTTCTGAGCTGGGTAAGAGGGGTTGGGATAGAGTGTTCTGAGCTGGGTAAGAGGGGTTGGGATAGAATGTTCTGAGCTGGGTAAGAGGGTTGGGATAGAGTGTTCTGAGCTGGGTAAGAGGGGTTGGGATAGAGTGTTCTGAGCTGGGTAAGAGGGGTTGGGATAGAGTGTTCTGAGCTGGGTAAGAGGGGTTGGGATAGAGTGTTCTGAGCTGGGTAAGAGGGGTTGGGATAGAGTGTTCTGAGCTGGGTAAGAGGGTTGGGATAGAGTGTTCTGAGCTGGGTAAGAGGGTTGGGATAGAGTGTTCTGAGCTGGGTAAGAGGGGTTGGGATAGAGTGTTCTGAGCTGGGTAAGAGGGTTGGGATAGAGTGTTCTGAGCTGGGATAAGAGGGGTTGGGATAGAGTGTTCTGAGCTGGGTAAGAGGGGTTGGGATAGAGTGTTCTGGGCTGGGATAAGAGGGGTTGGGATAGAGTGTTCTGAGCTGGTTAAGAGGGGTTGGGATAGAGTGTTCTGAGCTGGGTAAGAGGGGTTGGGATAGAGTGTTCTGAGTTGGGTAAGAGGGGTTGGGATAGAGTGTTCTGAGCTGGGTAAGAGGGGTTGGGATAGAGTGTTCTGAGCTGGGTAAGGTGGGCAGTTTTTTTTAGCTTGTCTGTGTGTGTGTGTTCTACATTTGTGTTTGTCTGAAAGAAAAGAGAACGGTAGGCAAGTCAGTTAAGAACAAATTCTTATTTACAATGGCGGCCTACCACGGCCAAACCCGGACGATGCTGGGCCAATTGTGCGTCACCCTATGGGACTCCCGATCACGGCCGGTTGTGATACAGCCCGGGATCAAACCAGGGTCTGTAGTGACGCCTCTAGCACTACGATGCAGTGCCTTAGACCTCTGCGCAACTCTGTCCATACATGGACAGATCCCAGAACAGGACTCCAACTGTGAGAAGCTTTGTGGATATGGGCCCAGGTCCCTTCTGCCCATGTAATCAGATTTTCTGAAGGGCAAAACTGATGCCAGATCAGTACTCCTACTGTGAGGCGCCGTACTACCATGGCTGACCCTGTAAAACAACACATTACTGCACCTATCCGGTGTACAGTCGTGGCCAAAAGTTTTGAGAATGACACAAATATTAATTTCCACAAAGTTTGCTGCTTCAGTGTCTAGATATTTTTGTCAGATGTTACTTTGGAATACTGAAGTATAATTACAAGCATTTCATAAGTGTCAAAGGCTTTTATTGACAATTACATGACGTTGATGCAAAGAGTCAATGTTGGCAGTGTTGACTCTTCTTTTTCAAGACCTCTGCAATCCCCCCTGGCATGCTGTCAATTAACTTCTGGGCCACATCCTGACTGATGGCAGCCCATTATTGCATAATCAATGCTTGAAGTTTGTCAGAATTTGTGGGTTTTTGTTTGTCCACCCGCCTCTTGAGGATTGACCACAAGTTCTCAAATGGGATTAAGGTCTGGGGAGTTTCCTGGCCATGGACCCAAAATATCGATGTTTTGTTCCCCAAGCCACTTAGTTATCACGTTTGCCTTATGGCAAGGTGCTCCATCATGCTGGAAAAGGCATTGTTCGTCACCAAACTGTTCCTGGATGGTTGGGAGAAGTTTCTCTCAGAGGAT
Source organism: Salvelinus namaycush (assembly GCF_016432855.1). Lineage (NCBI taxonomy): Eukaryota > Metazoa > Chordata > Actinopteri > Salmoniformes > Salmonidae > Salvelinus > Salvelinus namaycush. The sequence goes on along the minus strand of NC_052345.1, from coordinate 1,144,498 downwards.
GTGTTGGTACCATTCTTTATTCATCGCTGTGTTCTTAGGCAAAATTGTGAGTGGGCCCACTCCCTGGCTGAGAAGCAACCCCACACATGAATGGTCTCAGGATGCTTTACTGTTGGCATGACACAGGACTGATGGTAGCGCTCACCTTGTCTTCTCCGGACAAGCTTTTTTTCCGGATGCCCCAAACAATCGGAAAAGGGATTCATCAGAGAAAATGACTTTACCCCAGTCCTCAGCAGTCCAATCCCTGTACCCTTTGCAGAATATCAGTCTGTCCCTGGTGTTTTTCCTGGAGATAAGTGGCTTCTTTGCTGCCCTTCTTGACACCAGGCCATCCTCCAAAAGTCTTCGTCTCACTGTACGTGCAGATGCACTCACACCTGCCTGCTGCCATTCCTGAGCAAGCTCTGTACTGGTGGTGCCTCGATCCCGCAGCTGAATCAACTTTAGGAGACGATCCTGGCGCTTGCTGGACTTTCTTGGGCACTCTGAAGCCTTCTTCACAACAATTGAACCGCTCTCCTTGAAGTTCTTGATGATCCAATAAATGGTTGATTTAGGCGCAATCTTACTGGCAGCAATATCCTTGCCTGTGAAGCCCTTTTTGTGCAAAGCAATGATGACGGCACATGTTTCCTTGCAGGTAACCATGGCTGACAGAGGAAGAACAGTGATTCCAAGCACCACCCTCCTTTTGAAGCTTCCAGTCTGTTATTCGAACTCAATCAGCATGACAGAGTGATCTCCAGCCTTGTCCTCGTCAACACTCACACCTGTGTTAACGAGAGAATCACTGACATGATGTCAGCTGGTCCTTTTGTGGCAGGGCTGAAATGCAGTGGAAATGTTTTTTGGGGATTCAGTTAATTTGCATGGCAAAGAGGGACTTTGCAATTCATCTGATCACTCTTCATAACATTCAGGAGTATATGCAAGTTGCCATCATACAAACTGGGGCAGCAGACTTTGGGAAATGTAATATTTGTGTCATTCTCAAAACTTTTGGCCACGACTGTATGTAACAACAGAACATAGGGCATAGGGGGCCATTTAGGACACACCCATAGATAGAGAGGAGTTATATAACCTCTGCATTTCCTTATTACGTTCAGATTGTTATAAAATATGTTCTCAAGACTGACATGGTTACTGTTAGTAAAGATTAAACAGATTGTTTTATAGTACAAGGTTAGTATGAATCATGAGGTTAGAATTTGTATTTATTTATTGAACCTAAATTGAACCAGGAAGTCCCATTGGGATCAGAAGACCTGTTTCCTAATGGAGACCACGTAGATCAATTATGTTTAGATCATGTGATGTATTATAGCTGATTCCACATGACATACTGTACTGTGTATTATAGCTGATTCCAGATGACATACTGTAGTGTGTATTATAGCTGATTCCACATGACATACTGCACTGTGTATTATAGCTGATTCCAGATGACATACTGCACTGTGTATTATAGCTGATTCCACATGACATACTGCACTGTGTATTATAGCTGATTCCAGATGACATACTGCACTGTGTATTATAGCTGATTCCAGATGACATACTGCACTGTGTATTATAGCTGATTCCACATGACATACTGCACTGTGTATTATAGCTGATTCCAGATGACATACTGCACTGTGTATTATAGCTGATTCCAGATGACATACTGCACTGTGTACTATAGCTGATTCCAGATGACATACTGCACTGTGGTTGCCTATGACTGACTACGGTTTCTCGAAACTCCATTTGAATGGTCCATAATATGGCATTTGAAACTGTATTTAGTATTGTCAACTGATGTGTCATTTTTGTGGAGTGACGCTTAAAGGTTTTCTAACTAACTTCAACTGTTGATAATTGAATAGTACATTGCAAATGAATTGATTTTGAACATGGACCAAGTTAATGTTTTTTCTGCAAGACAAGTGTTACGTTCTGGTGATGCTAACTGTCCCCTTTAAGGACGGAGCGCCCTTTTATGGTTCTGATTATGAGCTGGGTACGTCATGTGATGTTTGCTGAAGGTTTATTAGTAATAGTGCTGTCATAAATGACGCTCACTGGGAGAATCTCAATTGCATACTCCTCGCGTCCTCTCTCCTCGCCTCCTTCTCAAAACCCATTGGAGGAGAAAGAGGAGAGGAGAGAGAGAGCAGAGAGAGGAGAGAGTAGAGAGGACCCCATTGAGATTCTGACACTGTGTTTGCTATCTCCCTCTCTCTTCTCTCTCTCTCTGCTCCCTTTATCTCTCTCTCTCCCACCTGTCTTCTCTTTTTCCCCTCCCCCTCTCTCCCTCAATTCAATTCAATTCAAAGGGCTTTATTTGAAATGGAAACATATGTTAACATTGCCAATGCAAGTGAAGTAGATAATTAACAAAAGAGAAATAAACAATAAAATGAACAGTAAACATTACATTCACATAAGTTCCAAAAGAATAAAGACATTTCAAATGTCCTATTATGTATATACACAGTGTTGTAACGATATGCAAATGGTTAAAGTACAAAAGGAAAAATAAATAAACATAAATATGGGTTGTATTTACAATGGTGTTTGTTCTTCACTGGTTGCCCCCCCTCTCTCTCCCTCTTCCCCTCTCTTTCTCACTCCCTCACCTCTCTCCCCTCATCTCTCTCTCTCTCTCTTCCACCTGTCTTACCTTTTCCCCCTACCTCTCTCTCCCCCTCCTCTCTCCACACTGCCCCCCCCCATATATCTCTCCCCCTCCTCTCTCTCTCTCTCTCTCTCTCTCTCTCTCTCTCTCTCTCTCTCTCTCTCTCTCTCAAACACTTCCGCATGAAATTATTATGTTGTCTTAACCCTGGATGTCTTCAACCTAGGGCGACGCTCCGCTACCCCGACAGTATGGAGAATGGTCAGCAGTATAGAAGTCAGTATGGATCCCCCCAGCACATCCCAGCTCCCTCCTACCCCGTCCCCCCCGCGGCCTACGGCTTACAGGGAGGCGACAAGGGTGCAGCCTACCCCCCTCAGCCTGGCTTCCAGGGAGGTGACAGGGGTGCAGCCTACCCACCCCAGCCTGGCTTCCAGGGAGGTGAGAGACCAGATCTACATTGATACTCTTAGGGACAGTTTAAGCCCTAGACTAAAGAGCTATTTCAATAGAGATTCTCCGTTGAGCATGCTTTTCAGACCAGGACTAGGTTTATTCTGCGTCCAGGAAACCAGCCCTTGCTCTTGATGTAAATTAAAATGTTACTGGACAGCAACTCCCTTCAATAGTGTTTTCATTAAGCGTTTTGGAAGTGTGTCACGATAGCCATAGATATCATGAGACTCATTGTTAAGGGCTGGCCAACCACTCTGTATCCCTGGGTTTGTGTCCCATAATGCTGGCCAACTACTCTGTATCCCTGGGTTTGTGTTCCCATAATGCTGGCCCTCAAATCTGTATCCCTGGGTTTGTGTCATCATAATGCTGGCCAACCACTCTGTATCCCTGGGTTTGTGTCCCCATTACACTGGCCAACCACTCTGTATCCCTGGGTTTGTGTTCCCATAACGCTGGTCAACCATTCTGTATCCCTGGGTTTGTGTTCCTATAATGCTGGCCAACCACTCTGTATCCCTGGGTTTGTGTTCCCATAACGCTGGTCAACCACTCTGTATCCCTGGGTTGTGGTACATTACGCTGGCCAACCACTCTGTATCCCTGGGTTGTGGTACATTACGCTGGCCAACCACTCAGTATCCCTGTGTTTGTGTTCCCATAATGCTGTCCAACCACTCTGTATCCCTGTGTGGTGGTACATTATGCAAGATGGTTTCTGTTTAATTAATTTATTGATGTATTTATCTATCCCTTATTTATCAGGTCCCCAAGCCGGCATGTACCCACCACCTCCCCAATACAGCACGGGCATGGCACAACCTACAAACACCCCTGGGGGTGAGTCACACACACACACACACACACACACACACACACACACACACACACACACACACACACACACACACACACACACACAGTGGCGTGATTATTTATTCAAAATAGCTGTTATGAAAAGCCAAATCAAAATTAAAATTTTAATTAAATATTAAAATTAAATTCTCACAATAACAAAAGTAATTTGTCTGATGATTCGGGCTTACAGCTCCTTCCGACCAGCAGACTGTAGACACAACGTTGTGAAGACAGAGTCACGGTTTCGAGTTTGTGAGTGAAGTAAACCAAGCCAGGTTAACTGTGCCAGATGCACACAAGTGTTGAGTAGTGCAGACATTTTTGCTAATTTATTGAAAATGAAATACAGAAATGTCACATTTACGTAAGTATTCACACCCCTGAGTCAATACATGTTAGAATCACCTTTGGCAGCAATTACAACTGTGAGTCTTTCTGGGTAAGTCTCTAAGAGCATTGCTGACCTGGATTATACAATATTTGCCCATTATTCTTAAAAATAAAACTTTTTTTTTTTAAATACAGAAATAACAAATTTACATAAGTATTCACACCGCTTTGCTATGATACTCCAAATTGAGCTCAGGTATATCCAATTTCATTTGATCATCCTTGGGATGTCAATACGATTTGATTGGAGTCCACCAGTGCCCAATTCAATTGTTTGGACATGATTTAGAAAGAAACACACCTGTTGACAGAAACTATACCATGAAGTCCAAGAAACAGTCTGTAGATCTCCGAGATATAATTGTGATGAGGCATATATCTGGGAAAGGGTATAAAACTATTTCTAGAATGGTGAAAGTTTCCAAGAGCACAGTGGTCTCCATAATTGAGAAATAGAAAAATATGGAAATACCCAGACTCTGCCTAGAGCTGACTATCCGACCAAACTGAGCAGGCAAGAAGGACCTTGGTCATGGAGGTGACCAAGAACCCAATGACCACTCTGACAGAACTATAGAGTTCTTTGGCTGAGATGGGAGAACCTGCCAGAAGGACAACAGTCTCTACAGCACTTCACCAATTTGGGCTTTATGGGAGAGTGGCCAGACGGAAGACACTCCTGAGAAAAGGCACATGATAGCACGCCTGGAGTTTGCAAAAAGACACGCGAAAGACTGAGATCATAAGGTACCAGATTCTGTGGTCTAATGAGACAAAAATGGAACTCTTTGGCCTGAATGCAAAGTGCTATGTCTGTAGAAAAACCAAGCACAGCTCATCACCCATCTAACACCATCCCTACCGTGAAGCATGGTGGTGGCAGCATAATGCTATGGGGATGCTTTTCAGTGGCAGGGACTGGGAGACTGGTAAGGATAGAGGAAACAATTAACGAACTTGGAAAATGAAAAGAGACTGAAGTGCAAATTCATGTGGACCAATCCGTTTGACCATGCTTCTGCAAAAGCCAAGTGCCGTTCGCACTACAACAGACGGTCGAGGCAGAGCTCGACAGGCTCCAGACCACTGGAATACTCTAACCAATCTCTTACTTTGAATGGGCTGCCCCCATTGTCCCAGTAATGAAGCCTGATGGAAATATCAGGATTTGTGGAGATCACAAGCTAACCGCCAATGTAGCTTCCAGGCTGGAGGACCTGAGCCAATGTAGCTTCTCTCTCTCGGAGGACCTGAGCCCTAGGACCATACGTCAGGACTACCGGGCATGATGACTCCTTGCTGTCCCCAGTCCACCTGGCCTTGCTGCTATTCCAGTTTCAACTGTTCTGCCTGCGGTTATGGAACCCCTACCTGTCCCAGACCTGCTGTTTTCAACTCTTAATGATCGGCTATGAAAAGCCAACTGACATTTATTCCTGATTATTATTTGACCATGCTTGTCACTTATGAACATTTTGAACATCTTGGCCATGTTCTGTTATAATCTCCACCCGGCACAGCCAGAAGAGGACTGGCCACCCCTCATAGCCTGGTTCCTCTCTAGGTTTCTTTCTAGGTTTTGGCCTTTCTAGGGAGTTTTTCCTAGCCACCGTGCTTCTACACCTGCATTGCTTGCTGTTTGGGGTTTTAGGCTGGGTTTCTGTACAGCACTTCGAGATATTAGCTGATGTACGAAGGGCTATATAAAATAAACTTGATTTGATTTGATACTATAGTATTACTCCATCCTAAGGGGTTCTATATGGTCCTCTCCAGTCCTGTCCAGTTATATCAAGTATTACTATAGTATTACTCCATCCTAAGGGGTTCTATATGGTCCAGTCCTGTCCAGTTCTATGCAGTATTACTATAGTATTACTCCATCCTAAGGGGTTCTATATGGTCCAGTCCAGTTCTATCCAGTATTACTATAGTATTACTCCATCCTAAGGGGTTATATATGGTCCAGTCCTGTCCTGTCCAGTTATATCAAGTATTACTATAGTATTACTCCACCCTAAGGGGTTCTATATGGTCCTCTCCAGTCCTGTCCAGTTATATCAAGTATTACTATAGTATTACTCCACCCTAAGGGGTTCTATATGGTCCTCTCCAGTCCTGTCCAGTTATATCAAGTATTACTATAGTATTACTCCATCCTAAGGGGTTCTATATGGTCCAGTCCAGTTCTATCCAGTATTACTATAGTATTACTCCATCCTAAGGGGTTCTATATGGTCCTGTCCAGTTCTATCAAGTATTACTATAGTATTACTCCATCCTAAGGGGTTCTATATGGTCCTCTCCAGTCCTGTCCAGTTCTATCAAGTATTACTATAGTATTACTCCATCCTAAGGGGTTCTATATGGTCCAGTCCTGTCCTGTCCAGTTATATCAAGTATTACTATAGTATTACTCCACCCTAAGGGGTTCTATATGGTCCTCTCCAGTCCTGTCCAGTTATATCAAGTATTACTATAGTATTACTCCACCCTAAGGGGTTCTATATGGTCCTCTCCAGTCCTGTCCAGTTATATCAAGTATTACTATAGTATTACTCCATCCTAAGGGGTTCTATATGGTCCAGTCCAGTTCTATCCAGTATTACTATAGTATTACTCCATCCTAAGGGGTTCTATATGGTCCTGTCCAGTTCTATCAAGTATTACTATAGTATTACTCCATCCTAAGGGGTTCTATATGGTCCTCTCCAGTCCTGTCCAGTTCTATCAAGTATTACTATAGTATTACTCCATCCTAAGGGGTTCTATATGGTCCAGTCCTGTCCAGTTCTATCAAGTATTACTATAGTATTACTCCATCCTAAGGGGTTCTATATGGTCCTTTCCAGTCTTGTCCAGTTATATCAAGTATATCAAGTATATGGTCCTGTACAGTCCAGTCCTATCCAGTTCTGTCAAGTATTACTATAGTATTACTCCATCCTAAGGGGTTCTATATGGTCCTGTACAGTCCAGTCCTATCCAGTTCTGTCAAGTATTACTATAGTATTACTCCATCCTAAGGGGTTCTATATGGTCCTTTCCAGTCTTGTCCAGTTATATCAAGTATATCAAGTATATGGTCCTGTACAGTCCAGTTCTATCCAGTATTACTATAGTATTACTCCATCCTAAGGGGTTCTATATGGTCCAGTCCTGTCCAGTTCTATCCAGTATTACTATAGTATTACTGCATCCTAAGGGGTTTTACATGGTTCTGTCCAGTCCTGTTCAGTCCTGTCCTGTCCTGTCCAGTCCAGTCCTATCAAGTATTACTATACTATTACTCCATCCTAAGGGGTTCTATATGGTCCTGTCCAGTTATATCTGATTCTATCTGGTTCTGGCCAGTATTCCCTCCCTCCTTCCCTCTGCAGTAACCCAAGTGGTGGTTCTGTCCTATTCTATCCCGTTCTGACCAGTTCTAACCAGTATTCTCCTCCCTCTGCAATAACCCAGGTGGTGGTTCTGTCCTGTTCTATCCGGTTCTGACCAGTTATATCTGATTCTAACCAGTATTCTCCTCCCTCTGCAATAACCCAGGTGGTGGTTCTGTCCTGTTCTATCCAGTTCTGACCAGTTATATCTGGTTCTAACCAGTATTCTCCTCCCTCTGCAGTAACCCAGGTGGTGGTGATGCAGCAGCCGCTGCTAAGAGACGTACCCGGCCAGATGACGTGTCCCCACTGTCAGGTCCAGGTTCTGACAGAGACCACACACATCGCCGGGAGTCTCGCCTGGCTCATCTGTGGAGTCCTCTTCTGCTTCCTGTGAGTTGACACACACACGGGCCGACACACACACACATGTACATACAGGAATACACACACACGTACATACAGGAATACACACACACGGGCCGACACACACACGGGCCGACACACACACACACATGTACATACAGGAATACACACACACGTACATACAGGAATACACACACATAGTATTTGTAGCTTTTTTTCTCTCACACACACTAAATATCCTCTCTCTCACTTTCTCTCTTTGTCCCCCACCCCCCCTCTCTATCTCTCTCTCTCTTTGTCCCCCACCCCCTCTCTCTCGCTCTCTCTCTTTGTCCCCCACCCCCTCTCTATCTATCTATCTCTCTCTTTGTCCCCCACCCCACTCTCTCTCGCTCTCTCTCTTTGTCCCCCACCCCCCCTCTCTATCTATCTCTCTCTTTGTCCGTCCCCCCTCTCTCTCTCTCTAGGTGCATGATATTCTCTTGGATTCCGTTCTGTGTTGACTCCTGTAAGGACGTAGAACACCGCTGCCCCAACTGCAAGACAGTGATCTACATCCACAAACGCATGTGAACAGACCAAGATGAGACACCTGCCACAAAGTGATCCGCAGACACTTCTGCCACAAAGTGATTCTTACCTATATTAATCTATTCCAGTAGTGTTGATCCTCTTAGGGAAACTGCAAAACCAGTTTAACGCACCAGGATTGGAAAGACAATGGGCTGACATCACTACTGCAGTACCAGCTTTTCATCTACTGGGAATGTGTGACAGGGTATTATTATAGTCATCATTTACTATATCGTAAACATTCATGAAAACTAAATGTGCTTCTTGGTCTTCATTTCAGGTTAAGGTTAGGTATTATGGTCAGCAGTGTGGTTATATTTGATGACTTTGTGGCTGTGCCAGCTAGTGACCCCTCTACAGAGCTGCCTCCAGGGTAAGAATCATGACAAGAAATGCCAACCTGCCCCTAATTAGGGGGAACAGGTTAAAGAGTAGACAGCCATACAAATGTACGTGCAAAGACCACGTTTAATAGGTTTTATACTAATTGTAATGAAGTTTTTTAATTAAAACAGAACATATTGTACTTTCCAATGAATAACGGTCAAGTTTATTGATTGGTTGTTTGCTTTAAATGATTGATGAATAACAAGGATTTGAATCATCTCAATAATGACTTTGACTTTTGAGATGATAATGGTTATTGTATTGTTTTCCCCAGAAACACACACTCACACATTCCACATGGTGGTGCTATTCCACATGAACCACACCACCTCCAAACCACCTGTAGTGGTGTTAATGATGTAGCTGGATTGGACTGGGCTGATCTGGGCCTGTGTTCACTAAGAGTCTCAGAGTAGACGAGCTGGACTGGACTGATCTGGGCCTGTGTTCACTAAGAGTCTCAGAGTAGACGAGCTGGACTGGACTGATCTGGGCCTGTGTTCACTAAGAGTCTCAGAGTAGACGAGCTGGACTGGACTGATCTGGGCCTGTGTTCACTAAGAGTCTCAGAGTCCATGTAATGTTATTCATGATGATCTTAAAGTCCAAACTGATCCTAGATCATCAGTGCTTTATGAATACTGGCCCTTATCTATATGGTGCTGAGAGGTTATCTGGCTGGAGAGATAGAGAGAGAGACAGAGAAAGAGAGAGAAGGGAGGAGCAGAGAGAGAGAGAGAGAGAGAGAGAGAGAAGGAAGGCACAGCGAGAGAGCGGAGAGAGAGAGGGATGGCGAGAAAGAAAGAGATAAATATATATATAGAGAGAGAAAGAGAGGGAGAGAGTAATGTATATGGACAAATGAATCACTTCCTGTACTAACTGTTTACAAGTTACTTTAACATCTCAAAACAGCTAATCACTAGTAAGTAAGTGGTTGAGGAGAGGTCAGACAGGAGAGGATGACCTTAGAATGACCCACAATGACCTTTGACCTAGAGTAATGTCCAAGCTATTTAGCCCCTCTACACACGCACACCTACTATACTGTGTGTGTGTGTGTGTGTGTGTACTGGTGTGTGCATATGGGGGGCTCGATCAAAACGTCAACCTCCCAGCTATACAAAAAATAGACAGGAGAAAGAGTGGATGAATGGAATGAAATGGAGGGAGAGAAGAAGGGATGGAGTGAGGGGGAAGGGAGGATTATGGGATGTCCCATACTTCACAACTGCAGGGTAATGACGAGGTAATCACCAAGCCAGCACTCTACTCCTCTATAGTCATTATCCTCTCTCTCTCGCTCTCTCTCTCTCTCCCCCCCATCTCGCTCTCTCTCTTTCCCAATCTCCCTCTCACTCTCTCTCCCGCTCCCTCCCTCTCTCTGTCTCTCTCCCCCCTCTCTCTCCCTCTCTCACACTCTCTCTCCCTCTCTCCCCCTCTCTCCCCTTTGCTCAGAGGTCGACATCGTTCACACCTGTTGCATGGTGCTTATATCCCGATTTGCAATTTGTTGAACTGTTTAAGTGTTGTTAACTGACACACATAGTCATTGAAATTGACTGATTGATTTTCGGCTCACTACACCTTCACACATTGCTACACATTGGAGTTGAGTTACACCAACACAAAGTGCTTTGAGTTTGAGAAAGACCCAACACTGTATAAAGCCATAGCAGTCCATTCACCCAGAGCTCTCCTGCTCAGCCCTACTCAGGGACGGATTGGCCACTGGGCAATTCTGGCAAATGCCAGATGGGCAGGTCCATCTGTAGCCGAGTGGGCCGGTCTGGATAGTTTTTTCTTCTTCTGCAGAATGACCATTATATGGCTTATAATGGAGGCTTCAAGGGAAATAAAGGCCCGGTCTCGGGGCCCAGAGGAACATAATGGGCCGGTGTGGGGGCCCAGAGGAACAAAATGGGCCGGTTTGGGGGCCCAGAGGAACAAAATGGGCCGAAATACCTGGGACAATTTGTGGTCCGTCACTGGCCCCATTCATTCAGGTCATCATGTTGTTACTAGGCTAGTTGAGACATTATTAGACACACTAATCTGCACTACTGACGCGGGCGTGTGTGTGTGTATGTGTGTGTGTGTGTGTGTGTGTGTGTGAGCTACTGGAGATGATGACAGGAACCTTCTATGTTTAGCCTCTATTACAGGCATCTATGAAGAAATCCATTGTCTCATTAACATCACTGCTCCTAACGACTCTCTCAGTACAGTACAGGGGCTGTACTAATAAACAGTCTCAGGGTAGGAGTCCTGATCTAGGACCAGGTAATGACTCTCCCAGTACAGTACAGGGGCTGTACTAATAAACAGTCTCAGGGTAGGAGTGCTGATCTAGGACCAGGTAACAACTCTCTCAGTACAGTACAGGGGCTGTACTAATAAACAGTCTCAGGGTAGGAGTCCTGATCTAGGACCAGGTAACGACTCTCTCAGTACAGTACAGGGGCTGTACTAATAAACAGTCTCAGGGTAGGAGTCCTGATCTAGGACCAGGTAACGACTCTCTCAGTACAGTACAGGGGCTGTACTAATAAACAGTCTCAGGGTAGGAGTCCTGATCTAGGACCAGGTAACAACTCTCTCAGTACAGTACAGGGGCTGTACTAATAAACAGTCTCAGGGTAGGAGTGCTGATCTAGGACCAGGTAACGACTCTCAGTACAGTACAGGGGCTGTACTAATAAACAGTCTCAGGGTAGGAGTGCTGATCTCAGACCAGGTAACTACTCTCTCAGTACAGTACAGGGGCTGTACTAATAAACAGTCTCAGGGTAGGAGTGCTGATCTCAGACCAGGTAACTACTCTCTCAGTACAGTACAGGGGCTGTACTAATAAACAGTCTCAGTGTAGGAGTGCTGATCTAGGACCAGGTAACGACTCTCTCAGTACAGTACAGGGTCTGTACTAATAAACAGTCTCAGTGTAGGAGTGCTGATCTAGGACCAGGTAACGACTCTCTCAGTACAGTACAGGGGATGTACTAATAAACAGTCTCAGTGTAGGAGTGCTGATCTAGGACCAGGTAACGACTCTCTCAGTACAGTACAGGGGCTGTACTAATAAACAGTCTCAGGGTAGGAGTCCTGATCTAGGACCAGGTAACAACTCTCTCAGTACAGTACAGGGGCTGTACTAATAAACAGTCTCAGGGTAGGAGTGCTGATCTAGGACCAGGTAACGACTCTCTCAGTACAGTACAGGGGCTGTACTAATAAACAGTCTCAGGGTAGGAGTGCTGATCTAGGAACAGGTTCCCCATGTCCATGTAATCTTATTCACACACGCACGCGCGCACGCACGCACACACACACACACACACACACATACACACACCACACACACGGTCACAGAGTGGGGATTACCCCCATGTCAGTATAAGGAGAAAGCAGCATGCGGCTGAGTCATGGATTTTCTCTGTTACGTGACACCCTGTCTCAGTCCCCAAATGGCACCCTATTCCCTATGTAGTGCATTAGGGCCCATAGGACTTAGGTTTAAAGTAGTGCACTAGGGCCCATTGGACTCTGGTTTAAAGTAGTGCACTACACAGGGAATAGGGTGACATTTTGGACCAAGACACTCACTAAACTAAAGAGACAGCGGTTACGTGGACCTGACACTCACCGGTGTTCAGGACTCTCCTCCTCTCCTCTCCTCCTCCTCTTCTCTCCTCCTCTCTTCCTCTCCTCCTCTCCTCCTCTCCTCCTCTCCTCCTCTCCTCTCCTCCTCCTCTCCTCTCCTCCTCTCTTCCTCTCCTCCTCCTCTCCTCCTCCTCCTCTCCTCCTCTCCTCCTCCTCTCCTCTCAGCATACCTGCTCTAGCTGCCTTCTGGTTTCCCCCTTCGATTTGATTCTTCTGAAGATGTTTCACCTTGTATTGAAAATAGGTCTCTGTTATAGGGTTCTGCTAAGAGACTTTACCGTGCACCCTATTCCCTATATATAGTGCACTACTTTTGCTGTGCTTGGCCAGCCTGTGTTTTAACCTGTCCTTGAAACCTTCCGCCAGGAGGAGACAGCCGGGCGGAAGAGGACAAGAAAGTGGGGATGGATGATTCCACTATTAATATGTGATTGTAACGGTTGATTGAATGTATTTGGGGGCGGCAGGTGGCCTCGCGGTTAAGAGCATTGGACCAGTAACCAAAAGGTTGGTAGTTAGAATCCCTGAGAAGACTAGGTGACAAATCTGCCGATGTGCCCTTGAGCAAGTCACTTAACCCTAATTGCTCCTGTATGTCGTTCTGGATAAGAGCATCTGCTAAATGACTAACATGTCAAATGTAAACCATTAAAAGTTGAAAGCTGCTGCAGTTGGAAGGAACCAACATTAAAGGCCGGTCTGATTATATACTTTATTATTGCATTGTGAAAGTGATAAGAGAAATTGAGGAATCTTTGGATACTGAACTGTTGACCTCTGCATGGAGGAAGACCAGTGTAAATGCACTTCTGACAGTGGGTGAGCAGAGGAGAGCAGTGCTTGGAAGTAGCATTGCGGCATCCCTGTGAGCCTCAAGCTGACAGCTGCAACCAAGTTGCTGTTTACATCCCCCGCAGATTTAAAGAGAGAGAGAGAGAGAGAGAGAGAGAGAGAGAGAGAGAGAGAGAGAGAGAGAGAGAGAGAGAGAGAGAGAGAGAGAGAGCGAGAAAGAGAGAGAGAGAACTTTTAGTCGGGTTTGTTATATTTAGCTATGTGGGGGAGTGAAGTCAAGCGTGCACCTGACACTTTTTTGGAGTGCTCATAGCGCGCTGTAGCGTTGCCAAAACAACGATGTGATATAACGTGATACAATAGGAAAATAACGGAAACGCACCAGAGAGATGCTACAGACAGGAGTGATTTTAACGGACCTAATAACCGTCACAGCTCGCGCCACCGGGGAACGGATGGAATACAAACGGAATAGTCAACGAGTGACTCACCTTTTATACAGTCCGTTATTTATGGTGAGCGTGCGATCTGCTGTGCGCACAGCTCGCCAACACGTCAGATAACGGTCACCTTGTAGTCGCCTGTAAATGAAGAAGATCTTAAATGAGTCTGCTGAACAAACGTCGTTGAACTAACATGGACCCAAGATGAATTATGAGTTTTGGATATCGACTATGTGGGACTAGAGATGTGACCTCTTTATTTTTTCGAAGTCATGAAAGTTATTAAGTAACCTAACGGGACATTCAACTAATCTCTCAAGGTGAGTTCAGTTCACAATAATTGAACAAATGAATATTTCAAGGATTAATATGCAGAGTAAGTTTATGGATTATTGTTGTTTTTGGTGTCAGATGTAAAGACTGACAGCTTAATTACAACTTTTTGATAGCCCCTATCGTAGCCCCGCCCCGGGCCATGACACTTTAAAAAAAGTGTTTTCTTCCAATGTTGAACTGTGTGTGTCTGTGTGTTGGTGTGTTTGCTTGTACTTGTCACTCAGCCTGTGTTGTGAAAACCCAGCGCTATGTAGGCCAACCCACTTGGCTGCTCGTTACTATGGGAACCGTGGCCCTGGCTGGCACAGGCTGAGTGGGCTGCTGAGGGCCATGCTGTGTGTGTGTGTGTGTGTGTGTGCATTTCAGTGTGTGTGTGTGTGTGTGTGTGTGTGTGTGTGTGTGTGTGTGTGTGTGTGTGTGTGAGCTTCCAAGCAGTTAGAGATAGAGAAAGGACATGACATAATAATGATACATTTGTGAAATGAAAGACGTACCAGGAACAGTTAGTTCCCTCTAGCAGAAACTCCTTCCCACAGTCTCTTGTGGTCTGAATGATACACTGACTAAACAAGTGACTAAACAAGTGATAGCAAGAGACAGGCCATTTTGGTGCTGTGTTGTTGACATGATTCAGTAACAACGTTTTGCTTCTCTCTCTCTCCCTCCCTCTTCTTCCTCTTCTTCATTTCTCTCTCTCTCCCTCCCTCTTCTTCCTCTTCTTCATTTCTCTCTCTCTATCTCAGATGGCCCTCAGTCCCGTCCTTCTCTTTCTCCTCTCTCTGATTGGCTGCGGCCACTCCCAGGATGACATCATCGACCCCGGCGTGGCCCCTCCCCCTCCTCTGGGTTGCGGTGTAAACGTGGACCCCCTCTACCGGACGTTGTGTGACCTGGAGTCTGTGTGGGGGGTGGTGTTGGAGGCCGTGGCCTGTGGTGGAGCCATCACCTCCCTGGTCCTCTCCGTGGTTCTCCTAGCCAAGCGCCACTCCATCCTTGACCCAGATCGGCGCTCCGGCCTGGGTCCTCTTCTCCTCCTGCTGGCCTCCCTCTTGGTTCTCTTCTCCCTGTCCCTGGTCTTCCTGGTGGGGCGTAACGAGGCCCTGTGTGTGGTCCGCCGGGTCCTCTGGGGCCCCCTGTTCGCCCTGTGCTTCTCCTGCCTCCTGGCCCAGGCGGTGCGGTTGAAGAGGCTGGTGTCTGGAAAGTCTAGCCCCAAAGGGAGCTCCCTGGCTGGGCTTGGCATGGCCCTGGCCCTGGTCCAGGGGATCATCTCTGGAGAGTGGCTGCTGCTGACAGTGGTGAGGGAGGGCCACGGGGCCTGCGACTACCCACCGTTAGACTTTGCCCTGGTTTGCAGCTACGCCCTGGGGCTGCTCCTGATGGCGCTTGGCCTCTCCCTGGCTGTGGTGCTGTGTGGAGGGGAAGGGGGAGAGGACGAGGTAGAGGAGGGGAGTAACGGAGGGTGCGAGCGGCGTTGGAAGTGCAATGCCGTATGGCTCTTCCTGTCCTGCCTGGCATCCTTGTTGCTATGGGTTTCCTGGCTTGTGCTCTATCTCTATGGCGACATGGTGTTGAGGGGGGCGCGGACGGGTGGTGGGGAAGGGCGGCGACTGGACTGGGATGAGCCGGCGTTGGCAGTTGCCTTGGTGGCGCAAGGTTGGATCCTCCTGTTATTTCATGCTATCCCAGAAGCCCACCTGTGTCTGAGAGACCCGCCGGTCCCCAGCCAGCAGGACTACTTTGACACCAGCCAGCCCCAGCAGCCCTGCTTCCAACAGGAGGTGCCATTACCTACACACACCCTCACACACAGGCCCTACGCAGATAACCAGACCTACTCTATCGAGGAACACAGCGCAGGTACACTGTGTGTGTGTGTGTGTGTTGGTTGTGTGAAAGGCTATGTGTGGGTTTATGCAAATGTTTGTGTATATGCAAAAGATTTAAGTCGAAATAGAAGGATTGTCTACAGAAAAAAAATGAACTAACGATTAACTAGTAGCATCCACTTGATTTGTGTTTGCTCTCTCCCTGGGTCGAGTCTCAGCACTGAGAGGTGGGTCGTACCATAACGGACATGGGGGGATGCGTCCTGGGATCCCCTTCAGAGGCCACATGTACCAGCCCACTGAGATGGCCCTGGTGATGAACGGAGGAACGGTTAGTGTGTCTTATCTCACACACACAAACGCACAACACCCATGTTCATATTATATTTAAGCAATAAGACCCGAGGGGGTGTGGTATATGGCCAATATACCACGGCTAAGGGCTGTTCTTAAGAACGGCGCAACGCGGAGTGCCTGGATACAGACCTTAGCCGTGGAATATTGGCCATATACCACAAACCCCCAAGGTGCCTTATTGCTATTATAAACTGGTTACCAACGTAATTAGAGCAGTAAAAATACATGTTTTGTCATACCCGTGGTATACGGTCTAATATACCCTGGCTGTCAGCCAATCAGCATTCAGGGCTCAAACCACCCAGTTTATAATATTATATAATATTATTACATATTAACTCAACTACCTCTTACCCCAGTACACTGACTCGGTACCGGTACTCATTGTATATAGCCTGTATAGAACATCGTTACTGTTATTTTATTGTCTTAATATTTAATTTTTTATCTATTTGCAAATGTTCTTACTTTTTAACTGCATTGTTGGGAAAGGGTTCATAAGTAAGCATTGCATGGTAAAGTCTACACTTGTTGTATTCGGGCGCATGTGACAAATAACATTTGATTTGATTTGCACACACACACACACACACCCTAACCACTTGTCTGTCTGTAACAGATGCCTACCGCTCCGGTGAACTACACAGGGAGACAGCTGTGGTGAGAGGGGAACCTTGGAACCGGTCTCCATGGCAACATGGCATATTATGGTGCCGGAATGCTCCGGAATGTTTCCAATGTCACTCATAACCCCATCAATGCCTCTACCTCACCTCACCATTGACTGTACAAAGCACTGCAACAAGGAATTTACCCCTAGCCACAGATCTAGGATCAGTTCACACTAACTTTTTATACACTTTGGTCATTGAGAGGAAAAGGGAAAAACTGACTTGAGATCAGTGCTCACAAGAAATGTCATTCCAGGATTGACAACACGGGATTCAGAGATGGGTAACAAAGACATTGCCTGCCCCTTCTTAACCCATGCAGACTGGAATATATCCCCGATGATGATGATGAACGTCAAGCTCGCTCAGTGAACAGTTATCGGCTGCGTTCCAAATGGCACCGGCTCTGGTCAAAAGTAGTGCACTACATAGGAATAGAGTTCCATTTGAGATACAGTTTCTGTTTAAAAAATATATTTTTAGCTTTTCTGTTTTGTTGTTTTAAAAAGGGGAAAAAAAGCCTATATGACACACCAGGTACAGGTGAACAGTGGTCACGTCCCAAATAGAACTCTATTGCCTATAAAGTGCACTACTGTTGGCCAGAGCCGTACGGTTCTGGTTCTGGTTGAAGCACTGCATTATAAGGAAAAGGGTTCCATTCTGGAGGCATTCAGTATTTATGTAAATTCCATCCATCCACCGTGCTCACTAACCTCGCCTGCCCACTCATGTTCTCTACAGACTGTGTGACGTGTCTCAAATGGCATTCTATTTCCTATTTAGTGCACTAATTTTGACCAGGATCCAAAGGGTTCTAAAGTAGTGCGCTATGTAGGGAATGGGGTGCCATTTGGGATGTGGAACACGAGAGTTGCTCCTACTGATGACGATTATTATGACTCTATTAGATGTGTTGGGACACGTAAACAAGTGTTTTATCTAAGACTCTCGGCTTTGTGTTCGGTCCACCGGAGGTGTTGTGATCAAGCACTTTATTAAGTTAATCTCTGCTGTCACTATTTGGGATATAACGTTCGTGTGGCATATTTCTACGGTGAATGTTATGATGGTGAAATTGAATTTATTATTGGTGTCACAAACGAGTAATGTATTTTTTTGGTGTGGTTCTATGATATCAGTAGTTTTGTTATGGGGTTGTTGTAACACATTTTGAGAGATTTTAACAGGGAGTGCAATATCAGTATGATTATATGTCAGAATATACAGTATATGAATTAATGGTAGGATCTGCACCTCATACTATTGTTATATATTTCAGAGACTTCTTCTTTGCGTGTCTTGTCTCCCAACACCTGAACAGTGAAGCACCCCCTTGTCCTTGATTGGACTAATCTGCTGCCTCTTAATCCCTATGGTGCTCTAACCTTGGAATAACCCATTTAGGGAAACTGATAGGGGGGATTGGTATTAGTGGCTTTACTCTGACCCGTCGTGTACTCCTGTATAAGGCTATTATATTATCATCCTATGTCCTAATACAGAGGAGGGCTTGGTTGCATGTCTCTTAAACACAATTCTCACACAAACTCAATTCAATAAAATATAGATTATAGATTAAACTGTTTGGATCGACACATTATTGAGGTGTCTGTTGAAGGCTTTGTAGCATGCAAATTTACAGGCAGAAACATTTCTATGTGAAACTGTTTGGAAGGTTTATTTTGCTTCTATCTAAAATGACAGATTGTTTGCGTTTTAACATGATATACCTGCAGCAGCCATGCTGTCTTGGTAATAATACTATGTAGCATGGAAAGCTTAACACAGAAAAGGTTCAAACCTTGTAGGCTTGGGGCTTCTATCTATCTCTGGTAAAAGCCACTGGCATGGTAAGTGACTGTCATGAGCTGACAGTTCTAATAAGCTACAGGCTTTGCTAGTGAGCATCCTGAATGGCATCCTGGTCAAAAGTAGTTCACTATATAGGGACTAGGATGCCATAATGGACACACACAAAGTAACAGCTAGGCTACAGCACCCTAACGCCCTCTGCTGTTGGTTACAGAGTCTATTTGGGTTCCATAAAGCTAGAGGTTTTTAATGTCACATGCACAAGGACAGTACAATACATTTATTGCCCAGCTCTAAGCCCAACAATGCAGTAATCAATAACAATGTAATACTGAGAATAACAAGGTAGAACAAAAACACACAGTAAATAAAAAATAAGAAGAACATGATAAAGTAAGTAAGCATACTATATACAGGTTCAGTTCCAGTACCATATTTACAATGTGCAGGGATACTGGATCTATAGAGGTAGATATGTATAGGGGTAAGCATACTATATACAGGGTCAGTTCCAGTACCATATTTACAATGTGCAGGGATACTGGATCTATAGAGGTAGATATGTATAGGGGTAAGCATACTATATACAGGGTCAGTTCCAGTACCATAATTACAATGTGCAGGGATACTGGATCTATAGAGGTAGATATGTATAGGGGTAAGGTGACAGGGATACTGGATCTATAGAGGTAGATATGTATAGGGGTAAGGTTACTATATACAGGGTCAGTTCCAGTACCATATTTACAATGTGCAGGGATACTGGATCTATAGAGGTAGATATGTATAGGGGTAAGCATACTATATACAGGGTCAGTTCCAGTACCATATTTACAATGTGCAGGGATACTGGATCTATAGAGGTAGATATGTATAGGGGTAAGCATACTATATACAGGGTCAGTTCCATATTATAATGTACAGGGATACTGGATCTATAGAGGTAGATATGTATAGGGGTAAACGTATGATATACAGGGTCAGTTCCAGTACCATATTTACAATGTGCAGGGATACTGGATCTAGAGGTAGATATGTATAGGGGTAAACATACTATATACAGGGTCAGTACCATATTATAATGTACAGGGATACTGGATCTAGAGGTAGATATGCATACGGGTAAACATACTATATACAGGGTCAGTACCATATTATAATGTACAGGGATACTGGATATATATAGGTAGATATGTATAGGGGTAAGCATACTATATACAGGGTCAGTTCCAATACCATATTTACAATGTGCAGGGATACTGGATCTATAGAGGTAGATATATATATAGGGGTAATGTGACTAGGCATCAGGATATATGATAAACAGAACAGCAGCAGTGTATATGATGATTTTATATAAGTCGTGTGTGTGTGTGTGTAGAGTCAGTATAAATGTATGTGTGTGTGAGCAAATTATGGAGTGAGTGTTTGCCCACACTGCATGGCTGCATCCCACAAGGGAACTCTGGTCAAAAGTAGTGGAGCAATAAGCACATGGGCTTTCCAGAGCACTGCTCTGATTGGATATGTTGTTCTGCACGTTTTTGAGAGAGAGAACCATTTGACTCTCTCTCTCTCACACACACACACAGCATATGAGAGAGAGAGAGAAAGATACAGAAACATACGAGGTGTAAAGAAGGGAGAGAATCAGGAGATAGGAGAGGGACAGAAGGAGCGTGCCGTTGAGTTTTGTTGCTATAGACACACGAGGACGATTACTAGAAGAGAATCTCACAGTACTTCCGGGTCAAGGAGCAGTACAGCACTGGTGTACACACGGTTCTACGTGAGTCTTCAAAGTAAGTAAACTTTAATGCCGTTATTTATACATTTTGAATGATCAAGCGTTCAAGTAGTCTTTCAAGTATCGAATTGCTGTGTTCACCCGTTGCAAAGTGTTTTATCACCGGTGACGGTTATTTGGCCAGCTAACATGGCAAGCTAGCTAACCCTTAACACCCCATGCACACATTCAATCGATGCTGCTTGCTAGCATAACTTGACTTACACTGAACTAGTTGTTTTGTAAACTACATTATAACCTAGGCAAATAGACTGGTAAATGTTATTGTTTTGTATAACTTACCTGCGTTAACTGAACTGGCTGTGTTTGATTCTGCAGACGGCTTTTCATGACGAAGTGGTTTTCGTGTCCGAGAAGACAGGAAGATACAACACCGTGGCAAAGGTCTTTATTGATCAGGTAGCTAACGTTAGATGAGATCACCGTAAAATAAATCACGTTATCAATTTATCAAATCACATCAACAACAATCGTTATCAATTGATCACCAGTCAGTGTATGTGAATCACTGGTTTTAAGACACCTTCCTCCACATGTGCTGGGATTGGCTGACAATTTGGATAGACAACCTATGAAACATAGTACTTGAGCCAACATCTACTGTAAAAGTGTACTGTTAGTTTTTAATCCAGGCTTTATCCCCTGTAGGCTCAACGTCTGGCCCTACAGAGGGAGATAGACAAGGAGTCCCTGTCCACGGTTTCGGTCAGATCACTGGTTTGTATCTGGTTCTGTGTTGCTCTCCAAAATGACACTGACTGCATCCCAAATGCCACCATATCCCCTATTTAGTGCACCACCTTTGAACCAGGACACATTGGGTCAGAATAAGTGCAATATATAGAAAATAGGGATCCATTTAGGACACACACCGTCAATACCAATATTGTGTCCATTTTAAACCTAAAATGCATTCTCTACTATGTCGTTTGAAGTGGCTGCTTCTTTCAAACAGATACATATTGTGGGATGTTTATTTTTCTCAGATGGTCCAAGCCGACACAGGCAACAGGATGGTTACCATGAAGAAGACGAACAAGAAGAGTGGGAAGGACACCCACGCTGAGGAAGAGATCTCAGAAAACACTTCCATAAACCAAGGGAATAACGAAGGAGTGAAGAAGAAAAAGAAGACGAAAGTAGAGACTCTGGTAGAAGAAGAGCAGGTGTCATCCAATGGGGAATGGGGGAATACGGAAGAAGAGCAGGAGAAACAGAAAGGGAAGAAGAAGAAGAAGTTGTCGTCTGGGACTGACATCAACGGTGAGGAAGCCATGACTGATGGAAATGACAGAAGGTGCGGCCAGAAGAAGAAAAAACAGAAAGGTGTTAACACCGTTAAAACGGAGGTAGAGACAGAACAGAGTGAATTAAAGGACGAGAAAGGAGTAGTGGAAAATGGGCCGAAGCAGAAAAAAAAGAAGCTCTCTCAGGCAGAAGAGACAGAGATCAGCGTTGTCAAGGCACAGGAAGGAGAGGTGATAGAAATAAAGGAAGGCAAGAAAAAGAAGGGAAAAACAGAGGAAGAAAAGAAAGTGAAAAAGATCCCTAAAGCTGCTGAACCAACTGAGGAGAGTCAGGAGGAGGAAGAGGGGGAGACGAAGAAGAAAAAGAAGGGTAAGAAGAGAGCAATCGCAGAGAAAGAGAGCGGAGAGGCAGAGAAAGAA
The DNA here is from genome assembly GCF_016432855.1 of Salvelinus namaycush. Classification (NCBI taxonomy): domain Eukaryota; kingdom Metazoa; phylum Chordata; class Actinopteri; order Salmoniformes; family Salmonidae; genus Salvelinus; species Salvelinus namaycush. The sequence continues at coordinate 1,122,088 of NC_052345.1, read as the reverse complement.
GTGATAGTAAAGAAGAAGAAGGGAGCTGAGGCTACAGTAGCAGTACAGGAGGAGGAACAGAATAACACCAAAAAGAAAAAGAAGAAACCCAAGTCCTCCAGCAGCGCTGCAGACACCACCATGGAGATGGAAGGAAAGGAGGAGGGCAAGATGAAGAAGAGAAAGGCCTCTGCACTAACAGAGAAGGAGGATGTGATGGTGGTGGACAAACGGAAGCCCAAACAGACAAAAAGGGTGGATACGAAAGGAGTAGTGGAACAGGCGGAGGACGGAGAGAGCGAGGGAAGGAAAAAGGTGAAGAAGAGCTCCTCTGGGGTAGAGACAGAAATGGAGGGCAGCACCCCTCACAAGAAAGGGAAGAAGATTCCGACGAAGGGGAAAAAGAAGATAAAGGTGGAGAGCTGCGCCCCTGAAGACCAGGAGGTGAGTTAAAGGGGTTAAGGGTCAGAGGTGAAGAGGTTATCAAATCATGGGACTCCTTCAGCAGGGTACAACGTTGTGGAACGTTCAGATAGACATATATGATGTAGAACAAACATGTCTCTCTGACATGTAGAATGAGGAATCATGTCGGCTCTATTCCTGACATTTCTATCTGAAACGGTCCACAATGTTTGTCTATGGAAGGTGGCCCTGATTCTAGAGCCATTTGAAAGGGGGGTCCTTGTTGAAAGTACTGTAAAAAGCATGTGCTGACACGCACCCAAAATGCTGGAGGTGCCGACTAACAGAATAGTTAACGGTTAAATGAATATATGCTCCCAACAATCGAATGGGTAAAACAGTGTTGACTTTCTTACTTAATTGTTTCTACTTAGAGGTATTAAAACGCTGACAGTATCAGTATGAAGGTCTGTAGTTGTCTGATATGTTGTTTTGCTCCAACCCCCAGAGGGACCAGATGGACGTGGTTTTCCTGTCGGAGACCAGGGGAAACGCCTTCGAGATCCATATTGATCAGGTAGATCGCTAACGACCCATTAGATCTGTTTGGATCCTGTGAATCCCACTTGCCAGTCCACCAATCCAAGTCTCCATTCCATCCCTCTGTCACTGTGAGAAAGATAAATGTAATTTCTTCCTGGTCTGAATTAAACATTGTATATTGATTATGTAACTATTTATGAATAAATGATGAATGCATTATATTATACAAATGCTTATTAGTGAATGCTGTTGTCATTGATTTACACAGTGCTGCAGTCAAACATGCTGGACACACACCAACCAATATACATGCTCTATACTGATTACGTAATACCCTGGTCTGTGTCAGGGATACTCCCAAGTGATTGCAAAGTGATTCTGCTGTTTTGCCAATAATCAGATCTTTTGCCAATAACTGGTCAAAAAATCAAATGGGCAGCCATTGAAGCACACGTGGATTTGAGTATTTTTATATTTTAGACTAGGAGTACAGTAAATAGAATCACCAACCACATGTTATAGACTATATGTTGTGTACCATATAACAGAGTATATGTTGTGTACTATATAACATGGCCTATACAGTATATGTTGTGTACTATAGAGTATATGTTGTGTACTATATAACATGGACTATACAGTATGTTGTGTACTATATAACATGGACTATACAGTATATGTTGTGTACTCTATAACATGGACTATACAGTATATGTTGTGTACTCTATAACATGGACTATACAGTATATGTTTTGTACTATATAACATGGCCTTAATATAAAACGATGGTCCTATTATATTCCATAGGGGAGACGCCTGGCCCTGCAGAATGAGATCGACCAGAAGTCCAATCCAGTCCAACTCATAGCAGCACCGGTACCATCGGTCAGTACTCTTACGATGTCAGGACACCAAGGTGTATCCCAAATATGGGGTCACATACCAACTCTTCTCTGTTACAAATCATTATGTCGAATATAAATATTACAAACATTGTTCTTCTTCCCTTCCAGGGTTTGGGCCAGTGGGGCACTGCCCAGTTTGACAGTTCTGACCAACATAGTAAGTTCCTGCGGTTGATGGGCGGCTTCAAGAAGGGCGGGCAGCCAATGGCAGCGAGCGGTGCGACGGGAGGGCGGGCCAACATGGCGCTGACTAAAGACGGACAGCAGAGCTTGCAGCAAGGCCTACTGGGGGAATTTGAGCGCGCTCAGTCGCGCCGCATGGACTTCACGGGAAGGGGGGCGGGACTTGGGTTCTCGGCGCCGTCTAATAACAAGTTCTCGATTGACATCAACAAAACCCGATCGGTGCGCTTCGATGACTGAGTCGGGACCCTTGAGTGTGTCTAGCATCCCAAACGGATGTGGATGAGTGTGTGTGTGTGTGTACCTTTTCTCTTGCAGAGTCTTGGGAGTGTCTGTCTGTCTGTGGATGGGGTGTTTATGAATGTATATACGGTACCAGTCAAAGGTTTGGACACACCTACTCATTACAGGGTTTTTCTTTATTTTTTACCTTTTTCTACATTGTAGAATAATAGTGAAGACATCAAAACTATCAAATAACACATATGGAATCATGTAGTAACCAAAAAAGTGTTTAACAAATCAAAATATATCTGAGATTCTTCAAAGTAGCCACCCTTTGCCTTGATGACAGCTTTGCACACTCTTGGAAAATATATTTTGATTTGTTGAACACTTTTTTTTGGTTACTACATTATTCCATGTGTTATTTCATAGTTTGTCTTCACTATTATTCTACAATGTAGAAAAAGGTAAAAAATAAAAAACCTGAAATGAGGTGTGTCCAAACTTTTGACTGGTAACAAAAATATAAATGCAACAATTATAATGAGTTAGGCCCTACTCTATAGATTTCACATGACTGGGCAGGGGTGCAGCCATGGATGGGTCTGGGAGGGCATAGGCCCACCCACTGGGGAGCCAAGTCCAGCCAATCAGAAAGGGATTTTCCCCACAGAAATGCTTTATTACAGACAGAAATACTCCGTTTTATCAGCTGTCCGGGTGGATGGCGATACCGCAGGTGAAGACTGAACGTCGAGGTCCTGGGCTGGCTTGGTTACACGGGGTCTGTGGTTGTGAGGTTGGTTGGACGTACTGCCAAATTCTCAAAAATGACATTGGAGGCTGCTTATGGTAGAGAAATTAACATTCAAATCTTTGGCAACAGCTCTGGTGTACATACCTGTAGTCAGCATGCCAATTGCACACGCCCTCAAAAAACGTAGATATCTGTGGCATTGTGTTGACAAAACTGCGCATTTTAGAGTGGTCTTTTGTCCCCAGCACAAGGTGCACCTGTGTAATGATCATGCTGATAAATGCTCACTAACATAGATGTTAATGTGTGCACAATGATAGATAACATTTGTGTGTATGGAACATTTCTGGGATCTTTTATTTCAGCTCATGAAACATGGGACCAACACATGTATATTTATGTTCAGTGTATAGGAGTACTGTGTGACATAAAGCTGCTGACATTGAACTGAAAGCTGCACCTATCCACCTGTGGTACCAATGAGAGCAGAGCTGTGTGTGTTTCTGCCTTCTGACTGGTCCAGTATCATATGAGGTTGTTGGCATCCTGAATGGCACACTACTTTTGACCAGCGGCCTGTGGGCTCTGTAGTGCACTACTTTTGACCAGCGGCCTGTGGGCTCTGTAGTGCACTACTTTTGACCAGCGGCCCTGTAGTGTACTATATAGGTAATTGTCTAGTACGATCAACTAATTCCTTAACTGAACATGACATGATAAAAACTGGCAGGTGATAAGCTGTCAATTAGACACATTTAAACAGCATAGAATTGTTTACACAGTCATCAGTTGGCTCTCTATTATTTAAAGATTTCATAAAAATAAAATAATCTTTAAAATTAACCTTTCTGATAACGCAGGTAATTAACATTGGAACAGGTTGAGTAGTTCATACATGATGCACTTTGGTATTCACTTTATTTGACTCTTAAAAACACATGTGCCTCTGCTGACAAGTACAGGAAGAAATGAGAGAGACAAACAAGTATTGTTGTATGAGTCTTTAACGGTGCCGCCACAAAATGACAGTTTCAATTCCAGCGCTTTACTTTACTTCAACATCCCAGTGTTAGCCGTCTAAGGCCCAAGCCCAAATCAAGCCCTACTCACTAGCGTGTAGGGTTTAAGGGTCGATTTGGAATTGGGCCTGTCTGTACTGGTGACTGTCACACCAGGGCTGTGGTCTGATTCTACACCCCCCCCCCCCCAAAGGTGTGCACTCATTCACTACCCCTCATGGATTTAAAAGGAAAGGACTGGTGGAAGACATATGCTAGTAAATTTATGGGGGGGATACACGAGTGCACACTTCAGGGAGAAGGGTATGGGATCAGAAGGTAACCCCGGATCAGTGTTATTTATTCCTGCTTCTGAAGGGGTACATGGGGTGCAGGCTTGTGTTCCAGCCCAGCACTAACGAGACTGATTCAGCCAATCAAGGCCCCAGTGATCATTTGAATCAGGTGTCCTAGTGCTGGGTTGGAACATAATCCTGCACCTCTACTGTAGCCTTGTATAACCAGGAGAGAAAAAAATGCTGCCTTGCTGTAGGTTGTAGAGGGAGGAATCTACTGTCGAGATATCCCCCCTGAACATAAGGCTCTGTGTGCGTGTGTCGAGATATCCCCCTGAACATAAGGCTCTGTGTGCGTGTGTGTGTGTCGAGATATCCCCCTGAACATAAGGCTCTGTGTGCGTGTCAAGGTATCCCCCCTGAACATAAGGCTCTGTGTGCGTGTGTGTATGTGTTGAGGTATCCCCCCTGAACATAAGGCTGTGTGTGTGTCAAGTCAATACCCATGGATTCGTGTCCAAGCATCTATACATGACCTCTAGAATATTGGTCCTTTGTACTCACAATGCATTGTTTACAATCCAAGTGTGAGTGAGTGTGTTTGTCTCTGTCAGAGATAGGGAAGCTGTGTGTTCCTTGAGGAAGGGAAAGGGGTCCCTGCCGGGGGGGCGGTAGAGGTGAGGGGTGCACGCCGCCCGCTGGTCCCTGCTCAGGCCTGCAGGTACTCAGGTTGCACCCTGGCCACCTTGCGGAACTCTTTGGCGTGCGTCCGCGGGCACTGCATCTCACACCAGCTGATAGGCACCATCTGGGCTCCTGAGGGGAGGGAAACAGAAATATACTACTGATAGGTACCATCTGGGCTCCTGAGGGGAGGGAAACAGAAATATACTACTGATAGGTACCATCTGGGCTCCTGAGTGGAGGGAAACAGAAATATACTACTGATAGGTACCATCTGGGCTCCTGAGGGGAGGGAAACAGAAATATACTACTGATAGGTACCATCTGGGCTCCTGAGTGGAGGGAAACAGAAATATACTACTGATAGGTACCATCTGGGCTCCTGAGTGGAGGGAAACAGAAATATACTACCTATAGACACCATCTGGGCTCCTGAGAGGAGGGAAACAGAAATATACTACTGATAGGCACCATCTGGGCTCCTGAGTGGAGGGAAACAGAAATATACTACTGATAGGCACCATCTGGGCTCCTGAGTGGAGGGAAACAGAAATATACTACTGATAGGTACCATCTGGGCTCCTGAGTGGAGGGAAACAGAAATATACTACTGATAGGTACCATCTGGGCTCCTGAGGGGAGGGAAACAGAAATATACTACTGATCGACACCATCTGGGCTCCTGAGTGGAGGGAAACAGAAATATACTACTGATAGGTACCATCTGGGCTCCTGAGTGGAGGGAAACAGAAATATACTACCTATAGACACCATCTGGGCTCCTGAGAGGAGGGAAACAGAAATATACTACTGATAGGCACCATCTGGGCTCCTGAGTGGAGGGAAACAGAAATATACTACTTGACAAAAGTGTCAGTTGGTTTTAGTTAACCAAGGGTTGTGTTATGGAGGGTAACCTAGGGTTAAGGACAGCCCTGGGCTAAGAACAGCAGTGTTGTTGTCATGTGACCAGTCTCACCTGCTTCACTGTGGGCTACCACCACCCCCAGCTCGTTCTCTGCTGTGGTCAACAAGTAGTTGGACTGGACGTCTCCCAGGGAGATCTGGGGGTCGGGAGGTTAAAGGACAACACTTGGAAAGGCACAGAACCAGTCATCTCGATCACATAATGAGTAGTTATTTGGGATGCAAGGTGATTGGTAGATCAGTGGTTTGGTGCGTTCTGTTTGGCTGATGTCTAACATTGATTAAATGTCAAATTGTGAATATGGTGAAAGCTGCACTAAGGGTATAGAACCAGCCAAACATCAGTCACTGGTTGACTGTCCCTGTGTTACTACCTAGTTACTGAACTGGAAAGACTGTCAAATGGAAGGATACGACTTTAGCCAGGACGATGTCTCCAGGACGGAAGCTTTTATACGTCTCCACCTGCAACAGAGGTCAAAGGTTATAGTGGTTCCCAGTCTATTACAATTTAAGAATGAGCTAAGACGGTATGACACCATGACAAACAGCAACAGACGGTATGACGCCATGACAAACAGCATCAGACGGTATGACGCCATGACAAACAGCAATAGACGGTATGACAAACAGCATCAGACGGTATGACACCATGACAAACAGCATCAGACGGTATGACGCCATGACAAACAGCATCAGACGATATGACGCCATGACAAACAGCATCAGACGATATGACGCCATGACAAACAGCAACAGACGATATGACGCCATGACAAACAGCATTAGACGGTATGACACCATGACAAACAGCATCAGACGATATGACGCCATGACAAACAGCATCAGACGATATGACAAACAGCATCAGACGGTATGACAAACAGCATCAGACGGTATGACGCCATGACAAACAGCATCAGACGGTATGACGCCATGACAAACAGCATCAGACGGTATGACACCATGACAAACAGCATCAGACGGTATGACGCCATGACAAACAGCATCAGACGGTATGACGCCATGACAAACAGCATCAGACGGTATGACGCCATGACAAACAGCATCAGACGATATGACGCCATGACAAACAGCATCAGACGATATGACGCCATGACAAACAGCAACAGACGATATGACGCCATGACAAACAGCATCAGATGGTATGACAATCAGCATTAGACGATATGACACCATGACAAACAGCATCAGACGATATGACGCCATGACAAACAGCATCAGACGATATGACGCCATGACAAACAGCAACAGACGATATGACGCCATGACAAACAGCATCAGACGGTATGACGCCATGACAAACAGCATCAGACGATATGACGCCATGACAAACAGCATCAGACGATATGACAAACAGCATCAGACGGTATGACAAACAGCATCAGACGGTATGACGCCATGACAAACAGCATCAGACGGTATGACGCCATGACAAACAGCATCAGACGGTATGACGCCATGACAAACAGCATCAGACGGTATGACTCCATGACAAACAGCATCAGACGGTATGACGCCATGACAAACAGCATCAGACGGTATGACTCCATGACAAACAGCATCAGACGGTATGACGCCATGACAAACAGCATCAGACGGTATGACACACAGCATCAGACGATATGACGCCATGACAAACAGCAACAGACGGTATGACGCCATGACAAACCGCATCAGACGGTGTGACAAACAGCATCAGACGATATGACACCATGACAAACAGCATCAGACGATATGACGCCATGACAAACAGCAACAGACGGTATGACGCCATGACAAACAGCAACAGACGGTATGACGCCATGACAAACAGCATCAGACGATATGACGCCATGACAAACAGCATCAGACGATATGACGCCATGACAAACAGCATCAGACGATATGACGCCATGACAAACAGCATCAGACGGTATGACGCCATGACAAACAGTATCAGACGGTATGACGCCATGACAAACAGCATCAGATGGTATGACAATCAGCATTAGACGATATGACACCATGACAAACAGCATCAGACGGTATGACGCCATGACAAACAGCATCAGACGGTATGACCCCATGACAAACAGCATCAGACGATATGACAAACAGCATCAGACGATATGACGCCATGACAAACAGCATCAGACAGTATGATGCCATGACAAACAGCATCAGACGATATGACGCCATGACAAACAGCAACAGACGATATGACGCCATGACAAACAGCAACAGACGATATGACGCCATGACAAACAGCATCAGACGGTATGACGCCATGACAAACAGCATCAGACGATATGACGCCATGACAAACAGCATCAGACGATATGACGCCATGACAAACAGCATCAGACGGTATGACGCCATGACAAACAGCATCAGACGATATGACGCCATGACAAACAGCAACAGACGATATGACGCCATGACAAACAGCAACAGACGATATGACGCCATGACAAACAGCATCAGACGGTATGACGCCATGACAAACAGCATCAGACGATATGACGCCATGACAAACAGCATCAGACGGTATGACGCCATGACAAACAGCATCAGACGGTATGACAAACAGCATCAGACGGTATGACGCCATGACAAACAGCATCAGACGGTATGACGCCATGACAAACAGCATCAGACGATATGACGCCATGACAAACAGCATCAGACGATATGACGCCATGACAAACAGCATCAGACGGTATGACGCCATGACAAACAGCATCAGACGGTATGACGCCATGACAAACAGCATCAGACGGTATGACCCCATGACAAACAGCATCAGACGATATGACAAACAGCATCAGACGGTATGACACCATGACAAACAGCATCAGATGATATGACGCCATGACAAACAGCAACAGACGGTGTGACAAACAGCATCAGACGATATGACACCATGACAAACAGCATCAGACGATATGACGCCATAACAAACAGCAACAGACGGTATGACACCATGACAAACAGCATCAGACGGTATGACGCCATGACAAACAGCATCAGACGGTATGACGCCATGACAAACAGCATCAGACGATATGACGCCATGACAAACAGCAACAGACGGTATGACGCCATGACAAACCGCATCAGACGGTGTGACAAACAGCATCAGACGATATGACACCATGACAAACAGCATCAGACGATATGACGCCATGACAAACAGCAACAGACGGTATGACGCCATGACAAACAGCAACAGACGGTATGACGCCATGACAAACAGCATCAGACGGTATGACAAACAGCATCAGACGATATGACAAACAGCATCAGACGGTATGACACCATGACAAACAGCATCAGACGGTATGACGCCATGACAAACAGCATCAGACGGTATGACAAACAGCATCAGATGATATGACGCCATGACAAACAGCATCAGACGGTATGACGCCATGACAAACAGCATCAGACGGTATGACGCCATGACAAACAGCATCAGACGGTATGACGCCATGACAAACAGCATCAGACGGTATGACGCCATGACAAACAGCATCAGACGGTATGACGCCATGACAAACAGCATCAGACGGTATGACGCCATGACAAACCGCATCAGACGGTGTGACAAACAGCATCAGACGATATGACGCCATGACAAACAGCATCAGACGGTATGACACCATGACAAACAGCATCAGACGATATGACACCATGACAAACAGCATCAGACGGTATGACGCCATGACAAACAGCATCAGACGGTATGACGCCATGACAAACAGCATCAGACGGTATGACACACAGCATCAGACGATATGACGCCATGACAAACAGCATCAGACGATATGACGCCATGACAAACAGCAACAGACGGTATGACGCCATGACAAACCGCATCAGACGGTGTGACAAACAGCATCAGACGATATGACACCATGACAAACAGCATCAGACGATATGACGCCATGACAAACAGCATCAGACGATATGACGCCATGACAAACAGCAACAGACGGTATGACGCCATGACAAACAGCAACAGACGGTATGACGCCATGACAAACAGCATCAGACGGTATGACAAACAGCATCAGACGATATGACACCATGACAAACAGCATCAGACGGTATGACGCCATGACAAACAGCATCAGACGGTATGACAAACAGCATCAGACGATATGACACCATGACAAACAGCATCAGACGGTATGACGCCATGACAAACAGCATCAAACGGTATGACGCCATGACAAACAGTAACAGATGGGTCTATATGATACCAAAAATGATATTTTCACAATATAAAATATGTTGGTCAAACAGTGGGGGAACTTTAGATTTATTCAAAAACATACCCTGTCTTTTTCTGTTGCTCGTACATCTTCTTTCCTGTGTATATTAGTGTAGTAAACAGTAGATTAGTTTTGAACAGTCTTGACAGTTATGGCATCCTATTCCCTATATAGTCCCAAATGGCATCCTATTCCCTATATAGTCCCATATGGTATCCTATGTAGTGTACTACTTGTGACCAGAGCCCATAGGTTGCCATTTGGACCCCAGACAAAAGTAGTGCACTGAATAGGGACTAGAGGGGCATTTGGGACAGTCCATGAGAATAACAGTAATAAGACCTGTTACCTGATGGTTCCTCTAAAACGGTCCTTCAGTGGTGTGGAACCAACGTAGAGGATGTGGACCTTGGCAAACCTGGGGTTGATACTGGTCACCTGGACAGGAAGGGAGACAGATCGGGGCTGTTATCAGTGAGGTTAAACACACACACCGATTGTTGAGAGCTTGGATCAGTGACAAGAGCACCTCATCTATCAAGCCTCAAAATTATTCTGTCCGGTTTAATCCAGGTGATACGCACAGCTTTTTAGCACTATGTAGGTCTACAACAACTACCAGGGTGTAGAAAAAGTTTACACACGCACATCAAGAGCTCTCCAAACCTCACCTTACAGGTGACTATGGCTCCTACATCTGGTAGTAGCTGAGCCTCGGTTTCTCTCACCACCGAGATGACTGGTAGCTGCAGACACACACACACACACACACACACACACACACACACACACACACACACACACACACACACACACACACACACACACACACACACACACACACACACACACACGACTGAGGTGTCAATGTAAAGACAAGGAAGGATTAAGGTGTGAACATGTTACATTTCGTTCCCACAACACCGCATAATTCCTCAGGGGTTCCAAGTGAACAAACCTGGAGTGGTTTCTCTACTTCCAGGAATGTTACACAATAAATAACCATTGACATGAGTCCCACACCCAAAACCAGCCCCAACTGCTTTCCCCCATGCCAATGAACCAGCCACTCCCCTCTTATCCCCTCCTCCACCTTTCACCTCCTCTCATCGTCCCTCCCCGTCACACTTCTGATCACACCTCATAAATCACATTTGGGTCATTTAGTCAAATGTAAAAAATGTAAGACAACCACATAACACAAGAAGTAAAACCCTCAAAGCAGCTATAACCAGCGCTAGTCAGAAAAGACAAGTGTTGTTAGTGCTTAAAAGACCAGTGCAACCGGGGTGTGTTCATTAGTGGCAGACTGTAGCAAAATGTTTGGCTGTTTAGTGTTTACTGTTTACTCTAGGAAACAAACGGAACGGGGAGGAAACTACCTGAATTTATCCAATAGAAACTTGTTTTTTTTTGCAAAAAGTTTGTAAGTAAATATTTAGCACGAGACCAAATGTTTTGTTATGTTCTGTGACTAATGAATACACCCTAGTACTCTGCTGCCCCCCGTCTCACCTCCTCTCCTTCGTTCTTCCTGAGTACGTAGCCTGCTAGCGAGGAGTAGATGTAGCCGTGTCGTAGGTACACCCCAGTACCGGGCATACAGTCTTCTGTGCTGCATAGTCTATCACCTGCACACACACCACACAGGGAGAGAGAGATGTATACACACACAGGGTGAGAATTTTTTTTACTTTTTGCAGATATCCAGAGACTTACAGTCGCTGCTTTCAACTAAGGTAGGTAAGACATCCACTATCATTACAAGTAAACACACACAGGGAGACAGACAGGCAGAGATGGGTAGAGACACAGACACAGGGAGAGAGACAGGGGTAGAGAGACAGACAGAGATGGGTAGAGACAGACACAGGGAGAGAGACAGGGGTAGAGAGACAGACATCTTTCGTGTTAACAGAGTCCTGCTGATCTATCACATTTCCAATAGTAGAATATAATAATGGTCTGACAAAAACAATCAGAATCGCTAAATCACTCAAGAGTTTCTCGTCCCAGTTACTGACAAACATATGTGTATATCAAACGACAATCAAAATAAATCACTGCCCTTATAGTTTACATTTCGCTGACATTTAGTCCAAGTCCCCGGGGTTAATTCAACATTTGCACGTAGAGTCGATCACAACAAGAGATGGAACGCTTGGAATTAGTGGGCTCCTCCCCGAGGCGGTGGGCAGGGCACTTAAAAAATGTGGGCTTGAAAAGTACCTGAAAGTCAGCATCGCTAGCTAGACCTCACAAGCTCGTAATTTAGCAAATTATGTCATGCGTTGTACCAAGTGACTATACATTGAGTTTGTATTTAACATAATGTGGAATAAATACACTAGATTAGGTTAGCTACCGAGCTAGGCTAGAACGTAAACGAGCATGTGGTGGCACGGCACGCATTTCCCGTGCTAGAAAGCTATAAATAGCAATTTAACCTTCAAGAACATATTGCCTAACGTATTTGTCTAATGGTCTCAAATGTGAAAAGAATGCCGTTATCAACTCATTTAAACGTTTCTAATGTCAGACTCACCTGGAACACACAGCTTCATGGGCGACATGTTTTCAAGAAGAGCAGAACGCAAGCCGATTGGATGTGACCTGAGCACAAGTCTTTGACGGAAAGGTTGGTCCGCCATCTTTGTTGTGGTTTTCCGGATAAAGTCAGTGTCCTGGTTCTGAATGCATCAAGTCTAAAGCGACCTTCTCTCCGTTCCTTCACCTACACTCTGGCTACACTCATTAGAACTCTCATTTAAGATGAGCGCAGACAGGGAATAAAGAACGAGAGATGTATCCAGTATCATCAATGGAAATGTATTTGTTTTAGAGCAAATTAGAAAATAGTGCAGCCGGACATGTGAGACAGAAACTAACAGGCAAGAGGAGAGAGAACAGCTGGAGGGCTCACGTTTGTTGTAATTGCTCCAGAGCTTGACTTGGGCAGGAGCTGAGTACCGGCACCTACATTTTTCTACTGCCTGAGCTCCTGAACCTCTTATAGAATATTAGCACAAACGTATTGTGGAGCAACTAAATATAAACAGTGCCGGCACCCAAAATGAGTACTGGCACCTATATCAGTCCAAGTCCAGCACTAAATTGCTCAATAGTCCAACATACATGTAATCAGCTCAACTCTGCCAAGTCAAGAAATATGCAGCTTGTGAAACAGACATGGGTCACAGTCATTTGACAGCTCATAAATAATGAGATGAATCTTTATTTATTCCACACAGAACACTAAGCACAGGTCAGCAGCATGGAATTAGAATGAGTGGAAGGGGTATAGAACCTCTCCTGAATGAGGACACCCGCTCTACCAATTCTAAGGTCAGCAGTACAGAACAGGTCCGCCTGCCCCTTTTAACAATAACCACCATAACCATGATAACATACTGTTGCCGTAGAGCTACAACAATAACAATGAGATTCAATGTTTCCTTTTTCAAACGTGCCCGTCAATGTTTACATACATGTTCACTCAGTGCAAAACTACATGGCAGTAGAAAGCACACTATCATTTTCCCCATTTAGATAAATACTATATATGCTGGTCCTGATTGTGTTTTTGGATACTGTAAATACCCTATTAGCTGGTCCCTATCCTGTGTTTTTGGATACTGTAAATACCCTATTAGCTGGTCCCTATCCTGTGTGTTTTTGGTCAACTCAAACAATCTTGATCAACTCATATTATGATGATCCGTACAATCCAGTATTACTGATTCCTATTGGCTGTGTAATACTGACGTCTCAATGTGCAGGAAAAATATATGTGCAGGAAAGCAAGACCTATCAAATCCACCTATAGTGTAATGTGATGTGTGTGAGTGTGTATTTGAAGTGTGTGTGTATGTATGTATGTATGTATGTATATACACACACATATCTGTCTGCGTGTAAACATGATAATGTAATGTCACGCTGTGTGAGTGATTCTTATTATAACGTGTTCTAGCCGCACCGACGCCTCCTGACCACGCGGGGGCGCTGTGTCTATTTCTTGGCCTTGCCCTGGGCAGCCACAGCCTCCATGGCCTTCTTCACTGTCTCCTCGTCTCCCAGGAACTGCATGGGCCCTACAGGCTTCAGGTTCTTGTCCAGTTCATAAAGGATGGGGATCCCTGTAGGCAGGTTGAGCTCCATGATGGCCTCCTCTGACATACCTGGAAGTCAACAACAATAACAATCAGTAACATATACAACTAAACACTAGGAAGGTTAAACTCCATGATGGCCTCCTCTGACATACCTTGAGGTAAATAACAAGAACAAGTCAACAATAACAATCAGAAAAACAACAATATCAGTAACATACCATTACTCTGGCATGACCACTGGAACATGAGTAAGCGTTGAGATGTAGGGAGGTTCTCTCTCCCTCTCTCTCTCCCTCCCTCTATCCATCCCCACCGCCCCTAGTGACCTACCCTCCAGGTGCTTGACAATGCCTCTGAGACTGTTGCCGTGGGCGGCGATGAGAACCCTCTTCCCGTCCTTGATTTGGGGCACGATTTCATCGTTCCAGAAGGGCAGTGCCCGGGCAATAGTGTCCTTCAGGCTCTCACAGGACGGCAGCTGATCCTCCGTCAGGTCGCCATAGCGACGGTCCTGCAGGAAAGAGAATGTTAGTGCTGCAAAGTCAAAGCCTGTTAGCCCAGGTCTGTGTGGCTGACACCATGGTGTCTAATCACAGAATATGAGTTCAGTGACGTTGTAGATGTGTGTATGCCTCTATGGGCATGCTTCTGTGTGTGTACCTCTGTGTGCGTACGTGAGTGCCTGTCTGTATCCGTATCCCGTGTGTGTGTGTGTGTGTGTCCGCATCCCTCTCACCTGGCTGATGTTGTTGTAGAAGTTGTGCTCCTCCTCCATGGGAGGAGGCGGGGTTTCATAGCTCCTCCTCCAGATCTTAACCTGGGCCTCGCCGTGCTTCTCCACTGTCTCTGCCTTGTTGAGCCCCGTCAGGCCTCCGTAGTGGCGCTCGTTGAGGCGCCAGGTGCGGTGGACAGGAAGCCACATCTGGTCGATCCCGTCCAGGACAAACCACAGAGTCCGGATGGCTCTCTTCAGGACTGAGGTGTAGCACACGTCAAACTCATAGCCAGCATCTGAGGAGAGAGAGAGAGTAGGTGTTAGAGAGAGAGTGTGTGTGGGGGGGCATGAGTGCGTCAATGAGTGATGTACACATATGGTTCTTTACTTGTGGGTACATCTTAAGTCTCAAGTGGTTTCCTCGTCTCCTTTCCTTAATCCGCACAGAGGTGAAAGAATTACAGGTTACAGTAAATAGCTGGTAGGCATCCACCACCACCATATTACTTATGCAGGTAAAGGAAAGGAGACAAGGAGAGGAGTCCACTTCAGACTATTGAGATGCACCCTTATTTCCTGTTTTGGGGGGCAAGTTGCTTTAGGCTATCCAGGCTAGGCTATAAGCCTAACACAACCTCAATTTGACCAGCTACACTACACAGAGAGCAGACATGCTTTCAGGTTGTAGGGGCTGATAACAGTTCACATTATGCCACCGGGCAAGTCCTTCAAGTGGTGGTTTAGATAATGCCGCAGTGACACAACTACCTGTTTCCTCAAGCCGCGCCTAGCGTAACGGGAATAGCCTGCCCTACTATCTGTCAGCAAAACGCTCCATGGCCCTCCATGCCCTGTCTTAATTCTATGAGAGAACGAAAGAGAGATACATTATACTGTGTAACATTATAGACCGGGTCACCTTTTAGCGCCTGTCCTCCTCTCTTCGCCTCCTGCTCCCCGGTTTCACTGAGGTCCGCGTCGAACCATCCGCAGAAGCGGTTCTCCTGGTTCCAGCAGCTCTCTCCATGACGGATCAGAACCAACTTGTACGCAGCCATCTCGAATCCGTGACGTTTGAATCGACCTCCGCTGTATTCTCGGGAATTTAAGAGCAACAATCTTGTTGTCAAATGCGGAGAAAATCCACGCAGTAGTGTCGTGGCTGATATGAAATGAGGATTCGGTTCGAGAGGTTACCTAGGCTGGCTGTTCTGTTGTGAACTTGAAAGCTCCTTCTGAATAATGCCGACAGACTTCCTGCCGCGCTAGACCAATCAGAAACCCTCTCGTGTGCGGTGCGGAGGAAGCGAACGCGCAGTGGAGCACGTCAGCCAGTGATGTTCAGTGGATAGAAAGCACAGTAGCCTAGGCGACCATCGTATCACAGTGATGACATTTTAGGCCTATGTTTGGTGTATGCGTAGTATTGAGATACTTTATGGGTAGCCTATTATTGTATTGCTTGTTTTTACATGTATTATAGGCTACTCAAATGCTGCCATATCTTCCTCTCTCTGTCCCTTGCATGAAAAGGGAAGTTTATTATGTCACAATATAAGGCCATGATAATGACACATTCTTTTTGTATTGAAACAACTTTATTGATAACTAATTTCAAAAGAGATCTGCATCAGGTGGTTGTTAGACGACCCCCTGATACCAATATATCCAATCTGACAGCAGACTGTAAGGGTGGCAGTCACCATTGTGTAAAGGGAACCGTAGAAACTTGGTATGCAAGCAAGTGTCCAATCAGTGAGTCTTGTAGAGCGGCAGTCTCTTGTGGAGTCGTGACTTGGTCTTCCGTCTGAATCGTCCCAGCTGCTCTCTGTACTCCCTGTGGAGCATGGGAACATAGCCGCGTGGCTCACACAGCTCCTAGACAGGCAGATAGATAGACACACAGGCAGACAGATTGAAAGACTTACAAGCAGACAGACGAACAGACAGACAGACGAACAGACAGACAGACAGACAGACAGACAGGCAGGCAGGCAGGCAGGCAGTCAGGCAGAGGAACAGAGGGAAAATGCACTGAAAGCTTTTACGAATAGTCTGAATCATTTGGAAATGAATACCCTACCCCCCCTTAAATGTCTAAATCATGGGGGTGGGGGTCATGGCTGAGACCTTCAGGGTTGTGTCAACAACACTCTACGTTGTAACTAGAAACAATGAATACCCTACCCCCCCTAAATGTCTAAATCATGGGGGTGGGGGGTCATGGCTGAGACTCTCAGGGTTGTGTCAACAACACTCTGCGTTGTAACTAGAAACAATGAATACCCTACCCCCCCTAAATGTCTAAATCATGGGGGTGGGGGTCATGGCTGAGACTCTCAGGGTTGTGTCAACAACACTCTGCGTTGTAACTAGAAACAATGCTCTTGTTTATTCAGAGAGTCAAGGGGAAATGAGAAACGCTTAAAAGACAGTTTGTGATTCACTGCTCTGAGACATTGAATATGTAGAAGACACTGTTTTAGTTGATACCGTAGTGATTTTAGTACAACTCCTCCAGCAACCTTGTCAATAGGTAAGCTGTTGGACTGACAGGGATCCAGGTTCAAGTGTCAGTCGTAACTGTCCTTCCCCCCTAAAATTTGCTACACTATTATAAGTAGGAAGTATACATTGATTATGAAGAAACTGTCCTATTACATCTCAGTTTAAGACATGCTTCATAATGTAGCGACTGGACAGCCCTCTTGGCGTAACGCTGGTTAAGTTGTTGTAGTGACAGCGATCGGAGATACCCCTGAATTCGCTACAGTGATGTACTTAGGAACCGTACCGGGTAGCAAGAGTAGAAGTGTCTGTAGCCCCCTTCCAGCAGGTAGAGCTCAGGGTAGAAGAGCAGAGGGTAGAGGGAGGCATGGAGCGCTCTGTCCAGCTCTCTCAGGTAATGACATCTACAGGGGAAAGGTGGGAAAAGCCAGTATCAGGATCAAGAAGTTGTGTATGTTTGTGGGATGAGGGGGTGCATGCAGCGTGTGTGTGTTTGTGTGCAGCCTATGTTCAGATGAGTGTGTGTGTTGTTCTCTTACAGCCGTGGGCCCCTCTCTGACGAGAACTCGCAGTGGAACACAATCAGTTTCCGTGGCGACGACCCCTCCATGGGTGACCCCTGTCCTGGTGGAGTGGTACCACTTCCAGGTGAATGTGACTGTGAGCTGGACCTCTGTAACACTCCACCCATGGAAGTACCACTGACACCTGGATCTGGAGCCTGTCCAGGGGGGCTGGTGGGAGCTCTGCCCCAGGAGGACAGCTGGTAGAGGGCAGGGAGCTGGAGTAAAGCCCCCTGGATCTGAGCCTCGGTGTGGAGGTTGTCTGCCCCCTATGGGACACATGGAGAACAACATAAATATATAAACGTATATATAGTACCAGTCAAAAGTTTGGACACACCTACTCATTCAAGGGTTTTTCTTTATTTTTTTTTAATTTTCTACATTGCAGAATAATAGTGAAGACATCAAAACTATGAAATAACACATGGAATCATGTAGTAACCAAAAAAGTATTAAACAAATCACAATATATTTAGATTCTTCAAAGTAGCCACCCTTTGCCTTGATGACAGCTTTGCACACTCTTGGCATTCTCTCAACCAGCTTCACCTGGAATGCTTTTCCAACCGTCTTGAAGGAGTTCCCACATATGCTGAGCACTTGTTGGCTGCTTTTCCTTCACTCTGAGGTCCAACTCATCCCAAAGCATCTCAATTGGGTTGAGATCAGGTGATTGTGGAGGCCAGGTCATCTGATGCAGCACTCCATTACTCTCCTTTTTGGTCAAATAGCCCGTACACAGCTGGAGATGTGTTGGGTCATTGTCCTGTTGAAAAACAAATGATAGTCCCACTAAGCGCAAACCAGATGGGATGATGTATCACTGCAGAATGCTGTAGTAGCCCTGCTAGTTAAGTGTGCCTTGAATTCTAAATAAATCACACAGTGTCACCAGCAAAGCACCATCACACCTCCTCCTCCATGCTTCACGGTGGGAACAACATGCGGAGATCATCCGTTCACCTACTCTGCGTCTCACAAAGACACGGCGGTTGGAACCAAAAATCTCAAATTTGGACTCATCAGATCTTCTTATTTTTGGTGCCCTTTAGTAGTGGTTTCTTTGCAGCAATTCGACCATAAAGGACTGATTCACGCAGTCTCCTCTGAACAGTTAATGTTGAGGTGTGTCTGTTACTTGAAATCTGTGAAGCATTTATTTGGGCTGCAATTTCTGAGGCTGGTAACTCTAATGAACGTATCCTCTGCAGCAGAGGTAACTCTGGGTCTTCCTTTCCTGTGGCGGTCCTCATGAGAGCCAGTTTCATCATAGCGCTTGATGGTTTTTGCGACTGCACATGAAGAAACTTTCAAAGTTCTTGAAATTTCCCAGATTGACTGACCTTCATGTCTTAAAGTAATGATGGACTGTCATTTCTTTTTGCTTATTTGAGCTGTTCTTGCCATAATATGGACTTGGTCTTTTACCAAATAGGGCTATCTTCTGTATACCTTGTCACAACACAACACAACTGATTGGCTCAAACGCATTAAGAAGGAAAGAAATTCCACAAATTAACTTTGAACAAGGCAAACCTGTTAATTGAAATTAAATATATTCCAGGTGACTACCTCATGAAGCTGGTTGAGAGAATGCCAATAGTGTGCAAAGCTGTCATCAAGGCAAAGTGTGGCTACTTTGAAGAATCTCAAATATAACATATATTTTGATTTGTTTAACACTTTTTTGGTTACTACATGATTCCATGTGTTATTTCATAGTTTTGATGTCTTCACTATTATTCTCCAATGTAGAAAATAGTCCAGATATAGTAAAACCCTTGAATGTGTAGGTGTGTCCAAACGTTTGACTGGTACTGTGTATATATATATATATATAAACCAAAACCTTGACCATAATATTGCTGAAATGTATTTTATTATACATAATAAGTTAACAACTGACCGGTCTGATAACTTATGACCTATTGTATAGGCCTGCTCATCTGAGTCCTCTACATATATATATATATATGTGTGTGTGTAGAGGACTCAGATGAGCAGGCCTATACAATAGGTTATAAGTTATCAGACCAGTCAGTCGTTAACTTATTATGTATAATAAAATACATTTCATCAATATTATGGTCAAGGTTTTGGTTTATTTCTCTATTTGGTTTACTCAAAAAACCTCACCCTGATGTGTCCACCGTGGTACTCATAAGGGTAGCGACAGTCTATGATGAGGAAGTCTCCCACTGTACCGCTGTACTGTCCTCTTAGCAGAGACGCCACCTGCAGGCCATCAGGAGAAATGCACCTCCAGTTTACCACAGCAACGGTAACAACCTGGCAACAGTACTAGCAGGAGACTACCCTCTAGATACCATCGCTAACAGGATGTTGAAGTCCAATAAGCAGTGTTGTAGTCCACATGTGTGCTGTGGATATCCTTTATGATTATGATGAAGAGGATGAAGGAGAATATAGAGAGTGGGAGTGGAGGAACAAGGAAAGGAGGGAAGGAAGGAAGGAGAGATGGAGGAAAGGAGAGGACTTACTGTTTGGGCTGAGATGCAGTGAAGATCCTGGTGTTCCACTCTCTCTACTGGTAACAGTAGTGTCTGTGGACACACACACACACACACACACACATTAAACATATTGTTCTAGCACAGCACTAACACACCTGATTCAGCCAATCATGGGCTTGTCCTAGCCTACTATCACCCAGCTGGAAAAAAAGTAAAAATTTTACAACGTTGTGAAGATGTTGATGTGAGGTTGCACACCTTGCTGTAATCTCCAGTCAGGGTGTGGTCCTCCATGGTAGAACACAGGAGGCTACTGGGAGGGAAATGCCGCCTCCTGGACCTGACCCGCCGTACAGAGAGCAATGCCTGATGAGATACACTGTTTTTAACCAGACTTCATAAAACTAACATGACACAAATGGGCCCCAGGTTTATAGGGGGATCCTATGTTTATCATTCTCTACCCTCCTCCCAGAAGTATGCACTTGTATGTAGGGGTGCAAACTTCAGGGAGCAGGGTAGAACATTGGAACACTGCAAATGGATCTCACCTCAACATCTGGCAGCTCCACGTCACCCTGACGGACATGCAAGGCTCCGCCTCCTGGCGGGGAACTTTGACCTTGACATCTGAGACCCCTGACCCCTGGGTCTGACCGCTGAACTGCAACGCTGCAGAACCGGGTCGACAGCTTCACACGCAGACGCTTCTGGACAACCAGAACCAGAACATCACATGATAATGTTCCTGAATATAGTTAGAGCCCAGAGTTTTTCCAGTCAGGTCACTCTGTTCCAATTCCAGTACCTTATTGATTATTATTCCCTCAGTTACTTTGTAAACACTCACCATTTTAGGAGCAGAACATGCAGGGGAGAGAAACCTATAAAGTAAATGGTACGACAATGATTGAAAATGTAATTCAGACAGCAGACAGGAAGCTGCTGAGGGAAGGACGGCTCCTAATAATGGCTGGAATGGCGAGAATGGAATGATATCAAACACATGGAAACTATGTGTTTGATGTGTTTCATACCGTTCCATACCATTCCATTCCGTTCCAGCCATTACTATGAGCCGTCCTCCCCAATTAAGGGGTCACCAGACGCCTGTTATTTGTAGGCACCTACTAATCACTTTGCAATTTTTGCTTATAGAATCCATGTGTCCTCACCTCTCTCCTCTTCTCCTGTTCCCGGAGTCTGTCAGGACATTACCTACATAGAGAGAATATTGTGAGAAAAAAATCGGACTTCAAATCTTTGAGAATAATGTATTTATCAAAAGGGAAGCTACACATGTAAATGATTCACAAACTGAAAAGTCATGCTCAACATAAGATATACAGAGATTTACATTCTGGACAAACTGGATTTAAATCTCAATGTTTTTGTCCCAAATTGCACCCTATTCTCTATATAGTGCACTAACTTTGACAGGGGCCTACATAGGGCTCTAGTCAGAAGAAGTGCACTATGTCGGGAACAGTGTTCCATTTGGGATTGACCCAATAGTTCTGCCTCTAATGCATTCTAACTCTACCCAGCGTCATCAAGCCATGAGGAAAGCTAATCATTCATAGGGTATTTATTTCTCCGTCAGTCATCCAGTGCTTGCTCAGACCTGTCGGCGTCTCCTCTCCCTTGGGGGCAAGCCCTCTGCCACACGTCGAATCCGGCGTGGGCCCAGGGGGACTGGGAGTCACTAGCTCCGGCGTCAGTCGCAGCTTTCTGCGTGGGGTGTCGCTGTGGAGGATGAAATTGAACTTTTTTAACTAACAAAGATCAAAAGATTTCCAACTATATAACAACTGGACTTGATCGTCTCCAGTCGCTCTGTTGCGCACAACGTCCCAAAGTGCCCACATTGTATTACTTATATTATTCCACATCTCCTAGCCTACACATAGCTTCCTTTAGCTTTTCAGTAACCGTGATAACTGTGTGTGTACTCACGCGCCGTCGTGGCATCGGAGGCTCTTTAGGCTGAAGGAGAGCTCGGATACAGGTGAAGGTCCGGTGCCCGGTGAAGGTGACAAGCTCCAAACGGTCTCGTTGTGTGACGGCCGAGGTAGTGTGTCTCCCGGAGAGATTTCATTCCCAAGTACATTGAATGTCTCCATTCCTCGTAGCCTATTCTATCATAAAACAAGAGCAGCGAATTATGCTTATTTAGAAGTAATCAAGATGTGCCTCAATTCTGTTAAACGTCATGCGTAAAATGCATGCGTAAAACTACAATCATGCGTCAAATTATAACCAGCGAACATATCTAAGTCTACACAATATGCATACTATCAAGATACACTATTTGCGTAAAGCTTTTCCAAAAGTGTTCACCGGTCTCAGCTGTGTGATGATGATTATGTTATGGGTCTCCATCCTACCATCACAGCAGGGATGTTTCATTCAGCCCCTTCCCCGTGGCAACCGTGGTTGCTACAACAAGCCAGCTAGACCGGGCATGCATGGGGCACGTCCCCACCACCCTCACCAACCAAGCGGCCCTGTTTATCTCTCCTTTCCCCCAAAGTGTTTACTTGTTCACTTCCCTTCACTGATTTGAAAGGAAATGACTAAGAAATATACTGTTGGTTATGTTTAGCCTATACCCATACAGTCCTTTAATGAATACTTACAGAAACTCTCCCTCTATCCCATCCTCCACCAATCCAGTGCTTTTAGATTTGTGGGAAGTAGTGAACGAGTGGAGACTTCAGGAGAAAGGAGATGGGACGCACACATAGCCGAGTCACCAACCCAAAACACTGGCCGGTCAGGCGGCCACCCACGGTGACTGTGTTGGTGGTGGTTCGTTCCCCTGGTAACGCATCCGCGGGATGATGCGGCATTTGTTGTTATTATGAGGAGCTCCTTCATCTCATGGGGGCATATCAAGTTACACAATAAAAAGTTACACAATAGCCTACAGGCTAAGTACGAAAAATAAATGTTGACACTTCCAAAAGGTGGCCTATGTCCTTCACTGAACAGTAGGCTAAAGTTGGTCATTTAAAGGTGTTTGGATGTATGAAGATATAATGCAATATCAGGCATTTCATGTTTTCATCATTTCTGACACAAGGCCTATCTGAGACTAACCAGACACTGTTTTATTATCTCTCAACTTCCTGGTTAAATAACAAATTACATTCTAATTGTTCTCCCTCTGGAAATGCATTCAGTTGGTCATCATTTACCACCATTCCATTGATCTGCAGCCATCCTACAAAATCTATTAGCCTAAGGCCCTATACTATGGCTAAGCTATATGCTGCTTGCACACAATGTAAACATCTCACCTCTACAGAATGACTACCTATAGTTGGCTTATTATAGGGCTATACACATTTTGCATTAAGTGAACCTTATAGCAGTCTTCTTCCATGACTGATAGTAGGCTATTGATAGTAGGCTATGTTATCAATACAATACTTATTTTCAGTGCTATCAAAAGCCATCATCTGACTTGCCTAGTTAAATAAAGGTTAAATTAAATTCAAAGTCGAGGTCGCTACTCCTAGTGGTGTTCCGGGGCACTGCAGCGTGGTCGTCAAAATGTATTTAAAAAAACACGTTACAAACAATTAAGAGTACAGATAATTGTATGGGACAATATGCAAACGTTTTTGAGAAAGATAATTAGAAAAATAAAAATGTTATATCTTTTTTTCATTTAACCTTTATTTAACTAGGCAAGTCAGTTAAGAACAAAGTCTTATTTACAATGACGGCCTACCAAAAGACAAAAGACCTCCTGCGGGGAGGGGGGCTGGGATTAAAAAATAAATAAATAACATATAAATATAGGACAAAACACACATCACGACAAAAGAGACAACACCACACTACACAAAGAGAGACATACGACAACAACATAGCAACACAACATGACAGCAACATGGTAGCAGGACAAAACATGGTACAACCATTATTGGGCACAGACAACAGCACAAAGGGCAAGAAGGTAGAGACAACAATACATCACGCATAGCAGCCACAACTGTCAGTAAGTGTCTATGAAATCAAATTAAATGAAATCAAATATTATTTGTCACATACACATGGTTAGCAGATGTTAATGCGAGTGTAGCGAAATGCTTGTGCTTCTAGTTCCGACAATGCAGTAATATCTAACAAGTAATCTAACCTAACAATTTCACAACAACTACCTTATACACACAAGTGTAAAGGAATGAACAAGAATATGTACATAAAAATATATGAATGAGTGATGGCCGAACGGCATTGGCAAGATGCAGTAGATGGTATAGAGTACAGTATATACACATGAGATGAGTAATGTAGGGTATGTAAACATTATATAAAGTTGCATTGTTTAAAGTGCCTAGTGATACATTTTTTACATCAATTTTTCCCTTATTAAAGTGGCTAGAGTTGAGTCAGTATGTTGGCAGCAGCCACTCAATGTTAGTGATGGCCCAAAATACTGCATAGTTTCCTAGGAACGCGAAGCGAGGCGGCCATCTCTGTCAGCGCCGGAAGTAATCATGATTGAGTCTTTGAATGAAGAGATTGAGATAAAACTGTTCAGTTTGAGTGTTTGTTGCAGCTCGTTCCAGTCGGTAGCTGCAGCGAACTGAAAAGACGAGCGACCCAGGGATGTGTGTGCGTGCTTTGGGGACCTTTAACAGAATGTGACTGGCAGAACGGGTGTTGTATGGGGAGGGTGAGGGCTGCAGTATATCTCAGATAGGGGGGAGTGAGGCCTAAGAGGGTTTAATAAATAAGCATCAACCAGTGGGCCTTGCGACGGGTATGCAGAGATGACCAGTTTACAGAGGAGTATAGAGTGCAGTGATGTGTCCTATAAGGAGCATTGGTTGGCAAATCTGATGGCCGAATGGTAAAGAACATCTAGCTCGAGAGCACCCTTACCTGCCGAAGTATAAATTATGTCTCCGTAATCTAGTATGGGTAGGGTTTGTTGCATTTAAGGTCAAATGCAATTAATTTAAGGTTATTTGTTTATGTAAATATGGCGTCCGCAGAACTTATTTGTGAAAAAAGGCGGTCCCCGATGAAAAAGTTTGAATACCACTGATTTAGAAAGAGTTTTGAGTCGTTGTCCTGTATTTAAATTGTGTGGCACTTTTTTGTCACATGCTTCAAGGGGGCGTTATGATTCCAGCCAATAGTTGCGTGCACAAAGATCCTTTGCGGCCGGATGATAGCTCTGATTGGCCAAACACTCCAGCAATCACCAATTGGGCCCGCCTCTTCCCGGAAGCTGACTGTCAGCTGATTTGTTTTTATTGACAACGGTGACATTACATTATCGGTAAATATCCTAAACACAAAAGCTCATCCCTTCGTCTTTCCCTCTTTTCTCTCTACCAATCTTTCCTCCGCGTCCCCCGGTATGGACGAAACTAGTCCGTTGGTTTCCCCGCTACGGGACTCTAACGACTTCGGCTTCTGCCCCACCGAGCCCACCAGTCCCCGGAGCGGATTTGGAGGCACGCCGGGCTCGGTGGTTCGCATCCCGGCCGGGAGTCCGGAGCGCAGCCGGGAGAGACAGCCGTTGTTGGACCGGGACCGAGGAGGTTCACCGCGTGATCCGCATAGAAACGACTTCCCGGAGGATCCCGAGTTTCGAGAGATCATCCGCAAGGCGGAACGCGCCATCGACGAAGGGATCTATCCGGAGAGAATCTACCAGGGATCCAGCGGCAGCTACTTTGTCAAAGATTCACAAGGGGTAAGAAAGAGTGAAAAGGAGATCACAATCGATCGATTTAGCTAGCTCACCTACGCAACTATGGATTGCATGTCGTCATATTTAGCTAGCATATATCAAAGATAAGTACAACACTTTGTTTTATTGTTTATGAATGACAACAATGAGATTAGTTAGTCCATTAGTTATCATCCTTGAGTAATGATGTTTTGTGCGTCTTTTTATTGTCCAGAAGGCTACACTATTGCAGGTAAATTCCTCCCATCTCACTATGTACTCTAAAAGTGGACAAGGCCTCTGGTTTATTTCCTTCAGTATGACTTGTAAATATATCCTCCCACCGGAGAAACCGCCTGGGGAAACAGGTGTCTAACTTCAACCTCCATTGTACTGTTTGTTGTCTCCAATATGGCCTAGTTTTGGTGTTGTTTATTGACTGTACTTCCATACAGTAGAGTTGACCCAGTTACAGTCTAGCCAATCTCTTATCTGGAACAGCTGTGTCACTGTGGCAACACCAGCTGAGGAGCCTAGTGCCCTCTACTCACTCTCATGTGTTGGCCTCGACTCACGGATAGACTTTGTGTGTGTGTGTGTGTAACGCAGGGACAAATGACTCACAAATGGCACTGTATTCCCTATATAGTGCACTACTTTTGACCAGAGCCCAAATACACATGTACACTCCCACACAGCTCCACGCAACACAGTCTATCCATCTACATCCGCATTGTCATTGTTGCGCTGAACTCATGGGGTTGTAATCACCCACACACTCTTGGTAATAATGATGAATTGTCACGAGGTTTTTTTGGGATGGAAAATAGTGCTCTTTCTATTTGATTGAACTCCAGTCTAGAGAATTCTAACCAAAATCTAATCTTTGGATAGAAACATGAGGGAGAAGCAAACTATGGTGACTTGGTGCACAGACATAGACCTAGTACTGGTAGCAATTTACCCAACATTTATCATCATCTGAAACTCCACGATGCGGTCACATTTGTTGGTTAAAAATGGAAGTGTCTCTGGGGACTTTGGAAGTCCTGACGTGTGGGGGAATCCACCAGATTTCACTTCCTGTATGTGTAATTCCTAACCAGCCCGTTGTCTACCGGTATTCAGCCAGGTCTGTCTATAGTATTGTAGCGACCCTGTGTTTATAAGCGCAGAGATCTGCTCTGCCATGAAACATGCTCCTGTGGCAGTCGATATCCGCACATATAAACTCAGGGTCTCCACAGTATCAACAGCAGGACGTTATTAGCCTCAGTTGCAGAAACGTGAGGGCTGTGAGCCAAGGCCAGGACTTTCTAGTCCTACGGTAACGGGAGTTAGGCATCTGTGAGCCGAGGCCTACAGTAACGTGTGTTAGGGATCTGTGAGCCGAGGTCTACAGTAACGTGTGTTAGGGATCTGTGAGCCGAGGCCCTCAGTAACGTGTGTTAGGGATCTGTGAGCCGAGGCCTACAGTAACGTGTGTTAGGGATCTGTGAGCCGAGTTCTACAGTAACGTGTGTTAGGGATCTGTGAGCCGAGTTCTACAGTAACGTGTGTTAGGGATCTGTGAGCCGAGGCCTACAGTAACGTGTGTTAGGGATCTGTGAGCCGAGGCCTACAGTAACGTGTGTTAGGGATCTGTGAGCCGAGGCCTACAGTAACGTGTGTTAGGGATCTGTGAGCCGAGGCCTACAGTAACGTGTGTTAGGGATCTGTGAGCCGAGGCCTACAGTAACGTGTGTTAGGGATCTGTGAGCCGAGGCCCTCAGTAACGTGTGTTAGGGATCTGTGAGCCGAGGCCTACAGTAACGTGTGTTAGGGATCTGTGAGCCGAGTTCTACAGTAACGTGTGTTAGGGATCTGTGAGCCGAGGCCTACAGTAACGTGTGTTAGGGATCTGTGAGCCGAGTTCTACAGTAACGTGTGTTAGGGATCTGTGAGCCGAGTTCTACAGTAACGTGTGTTAGGGATCTGTGAGCCGAGGTCTACAGTAACGTGTGTTAGGGATCTGTGAGCCGAGGCCCTCAGTAACGTGTTAGGGATCTGTGAGCCGAGGCCTACAGTAACGTGTGTTAGTGATCTGTGAGCCGAGGCCTACAGTAACGTGTGTTAGGGATCTGTGAGCCGAGTTCTACAGTAACGTGTGTTAGGGATCTGTGAGGCGAGGCCTACAGTAGCGTGTGTTAGGGATCTGTGAGGCGAGGTCTACAGTAACGTGTGTTAGGGATCTGTGAGCCGAGGTCTACAGTAACGTGTGTTAGGGATCTGTGAGCCGAGGCCTACAGTAACGTGTGTTAGGGATCTGTGAGCCGAGGCCTACAGTAACGTGTGTTAGGGATCTGTGAGCCGAGGCCCTCAGTAACGTGTGTTAGGGATCTGTGAGCCGAGGCCCTCAGTAACGTGTGTTAGGGATCTGTGAGCCGAGGCCCTCAGTAACGTGTGTTAGGGATCTGTGCTATTCGCATACAGTCACAGGATTTAACACAGAAGTGAGAGTATTTTATCCCTGAACTCTGGGTCACTCTGTCTACCTCTCAATCCCCCCCTTCATTGCCCCCTTTACTCTCACCCCCTCCCCTGTCCCTCTAGTCTAACCCCTCCTCTCCCTCTAGTCTAACCCCTCCCTCTAGTCTAACCTCTCCTGTCCCTCTAGTCTAACCCCTCCTGTCCCTCTAGTCTAACCCCTCCTGTCCCTCTAGTCTAACTCTTCCTCTCCCTCTAGTCTAACCCCTCCCTCTAGTCTAACCCCTCCTCTCCCTCTAGTCTAACCCCTCCTCTCCCTCTAGTCTAACCCCTCCTCTCCCTCTATTTTAACCCCTCCTCTCCCTCTATTCTAACCCCTCCTCTCCCTCTAGTCTAACCCCTCCTCTCCCTCTAGTCTAACCCCTCCTCTCCCTCTAGTCTAACCCCTCCTCTCCCTCTAGTCTAACTCCTCTCCCTCTAGTCTAACCCCTCTCCCTCTAGTCTAACCCCTCCTCTCCCTCTAGTCTAACCTCTCCTCTCCCCTTCAGCCCCTCTACTTATATAACAGTCATCAGTACAGTGGTGGTAACTCTCTGTTAGGCTAATCCGCGCCACAAGCAGGGTTAGGTTTATAATGTGTGTGTGTGTACGTCACAGGCGGCCGGTGGCACCTTTAACCTGTCTAGGACTGGGGTTCCGCTAGCAACAGCCAATGAAATTGCAGGGCGCCAAATCCAATCAACAGAAATCTCATAATTCAATTTTCTCAAACATACAAGTATTAGACACCATTTTAAAGATAAAATTCTCGTTAATCCAACCACAGTGTCCGATTTCAAAAAAGCTTTTCGGCGAAAGCAGAACATATCATTATGTTAGGTCAGCAACTAGTCACAGAAAGCATACAGCGATTTTCCAACCAAAGAGAGGAGTCACAAAAAGCAGAAATATTGATCAAATTAATCACTAACCTTTGATATTCTTCATCAGATGACACTCCCGGGACAACATGTTACACAATACATGTATGTTTTGTTCAATCAAGTTCATATTTATATCCAAAAACCTCAGTTTACATTCGGCTTTGCCTCCAAAACATCCCGTGAATTTACACAGAGCCACGTCAAATCACAGAAATACTCATAATAAACATTGATAAAAGATACAAGTGTTATTCACAGATTTAAAAATATGCTTCTCCTTAATGCAACCGCTGTGTCAGATTTAAAAAAAACTTTACGGAAAAAGCAAACCATGCAATAATCTGAGTACGGCGCTCAGACGACAAATCAACCCAAAGAGATATCCGACATGTTGGAGTCAACATAAGTCAGAAATAGCATTATAAATATTCACTTACCTTTGATGATCTTCATCAGAATGCACTCCCAGGAATCCCAGTTCCACAATAAATGTTTGATTTGTTCCATAAAGTCCATCATTTATGTCCAAATTACTCCTTTTGGTTCAGTACACAATCTAAACTCACAACGCGCGTGCAGGTCCAGGCAAAAGTTCAGACGAAAAGTCATATTACAGTCCGTAGAAACATGTCAAACGACGTATAGAATCAATCTTTAGGATGTTTTTAACATAAATCTTCAATAATGTTCCAACCGGAGAATTCCTTTCTCTTCAGAAATGCAATGGAACAGAGCACGCTCTCACATGAACGTGTATGGTCAGCACATGTTCAGGTCATGGTAGACCGTACTCAATCCCCTCTCATTCGGCCCCACTACACAGTAGAAGCATCAAACAAGGTTCTAAAGACTGTTGACATCTAGTGGAAGCCTTAGGAAGTGCAAAATGACCCCATAGACACTGTGTATTTGATAGGCCAAGAGTTGAAAACCTACAAACCTCAGATTTCCCACTTCCTGGTTGGATTTTTCTCATGTTTTCACCTGCCATATGAGTTCTGTTATACTCAGACATCATTCAAACAGTTTTAGAAATTTCAGAGTGTTTTCTATCCAAATCTACTAATAATATGCATATATTAGCAACTGGGACTGAGTAGCAGGCACTAACATTGAGTGGCTGCTGCCAACATACTGTTCAGGGAAGTCAGGAACCAATACACGCAGTCAGTCAGGAAAGCAAAGGCCAGCTTTTTCAAGCAGAAATTTGCATCCTGTAGCTCTAACTCCAAAAAGTTCTGGGATACTGTAAAGTCCATGGAGAACAAGAGCACCTCCTCCCAGCTGCCCACTGCACTGAGGCTAGGTAACACGGTCACCACCGATAAATCCGTGATAATCGAAAACTTCAACAAGCATTTCTCAACGGCTGGCCATGCCTTCCTCCTGGCGACTCCAACCTTGGCCAACAGCTCCGCCCCCCCCGCTGCTACTCGCCCAAGCCTCCCCAGCTTCTCCTTTACCCAAATCCAGATAGCAGATGTTCTGAAAGAGCTGCAAAACCTGGACCCATACAAATCAGCTGGGCTTGACAATCTGGACCCCCTATTTCTGAAACTGTCCGCCGCCATTGTCGCACCCCCTATTACCAGCCTGTTCAACCTCTCCTTCGTATCATCTGAGATCCCCAAGGATTGGAAAGCTGCCGCGGTCATCCCCCTCTTCAAAGGGGGAGACACCCTGGACCCAAACTGTTACAGACCTATATCCATCCTGCCCTGCCTATCTAAGGTCTTCGAAAGCCAAGTCAACAAACAGATCACTGACCATCTTGAATCCCACCGTACCTTCTCCGCTGTGCAATCCGGTTTCCGAGCCGGTCACGGGTGCACCTCAGCCACGCTCAAGGTACTAAACGATATCATAACCGCCATCGATAAAAGACAGTACTGTGCAGCCGTCTTCATCGACCTGGCCAAGGCTTTCGACTCTGTCAATCACCATATTCTTATTGGCAGACTCAGTAGCCTCGGTTTTTCTAATGACTGCCTTGCCTGGTTCACCAACTACTTTGCAGACAGAGTTCAGTGTGTCAAATCGGAGGACATGTTGTCCGGTCCTCTGGCAGTCTTTATGGGGGTACCACAGGGTTCAATTCTCGGGCCGACTCTTTTCTCTGTATATATCAATGATGTTGCTCTTGCTGCGGGCGATTCCCTGATCCACCTCTACGCAGAAGACACCATTCTGTATACTTCTGGCCCTTCCTTGGACACTGTGCTATCTAACCTCCAAACGAGCTTCAATGCCATACAACACTCCTTCCGTGGCCTCCAACTGCTCTTAAACGCTAGTAAAACCAAATGCATGCTTTTCAACCGTTCGCTGCCCGCACCCGCACGCCCGACTAGCATCACCACCCTGGACGGTTCCGACCTAGAATATGTGGACATCTATAAGTACCTAGGTGTCTGGCTAGACTGCAAACTCTCCTTCCAGACTCATATCAAACATCTCCAATCCAAAATCAAATCTAGAGTCGGCTTTCTATTTCGCAACAAAGCCTCCTTCACTCACGCCGCCAAACTTACCCTAGTAAAACTGACTATCCTACTGATCCTCGACTTCGGCGATGTCATCTACAAAATAGCTTCCAATACTCTACTCAGCAAACTGGATGCAGTTTATCACAGTGCCATCCGTTTTGTTACTAAAGCACCTTATACGACCCACCACTGCGACCTGTATGCCCTAGTCGGCTGGCCCTCGCTACATGTTCGTCGTCAGACCCACTGGCTCCAGGTCATCTACAAGGCTATGCTAGGTAAAGTGCCGCCTTATCTCAGTTCACTGGTCACGATGGCTACACCCACCCGTAGCACGCGCTCCAGCAGGTGTATCTCACTGATCATCCCTAAAGCCAAAACCTCATTTGGCCGCCTTTCCTTCCAGTTCTCTGCTGCCTGCGACTGGAACGAATTGCAAAAATCTCTGAAGTTGGAGACTTTTATCTCCCTCAACAACTTTAAACATCTGCTATCCGAGCAGCTAACCGATCG
The DNA here is from genome assembly GCF_016432855.1 of Salvelinus namaycush. Lineage (NCBI taxonomy): Eukaryota > Metazoa > Chordata > Actinopteri > Salmoniformes > Salmonidae > Salvelinus > Salvelinus namaycush. The sequence continues at coordinate 1,089,442 of NC_052345.1, read as the reverse complement.
CTGCAGCTGTACATAGTCCATCGGTATATAGCCCACCCAATTTACCTACCTCACCCCCATACTGCTTTTATTTATTTACTTTTCTGCTCTTTTGCACACCAGTATCTCTACTTGCACATGATCATCTGATGATTTATCACTCCAGTGTTAATCTGCTAAATTGTAATTATTCGATTTATTGCCTACCTCCTCATGCCTTTTGCACACATTGTATATAGATTCTCTTTTTTTCTACCATGTTATTGACTTGTTTATTGTTTACTCCATGTGTAACTCTGTGTTGTTGTCTGTTCACACTGCTATGCTTTATCTTGGCCAGGTCGCAGTTGCAAATGAGAACTTGTTCTCAACTAGCCTACCTGGTTAAATAAAGGTGAAATAAAAAAATACTGACTCAACTCCAGGTCACTTTAATAATGGCAATTGATGTAAAAGATTTATCACTATCCACTTTAAACAATGCCACTTAATATAATGTTTACATACCCTACATTACTCATCTGATATGTATATACTGTACTCTATCATCTAGTGCATCTTGTCATCTTTATGTAATACATGTATCACTAGCCACTTTAAACTATGCCACTTATGTTTACGTACCCTACATTACTCATCTCATATGTATATACTGTACTCGATACCATCTACTGCATCTTGCCTATGCCGTTCTGTACCATCACTCATTCATATATCTTCATGTACATATTCTTTATCCCTTTACACTTGTGTGTATAAGGTAGTTGTTGTGAAATTGTTAGGTTAGATTACTCGTTGGTTATTACTGCACGGTCGGAACTAGAAGCACAAGCATTTCACTACACTCGCATCAACATCTGCTAACCATGTGTATGTGACCAATAACATTTGATTTGATAGTTTACTCTGGGCACGCTTTTCATCCAAACGTGAAAATGCTGCCCCCTATCCATAAGTTAATTAGGGAGGACTGGCTCAAAGGAATGGCTGGAGAGAAATATATGTAATGGTATCAAACACGTCTAACACGTGGTTTCCATGTGTTTGATACCACTCCATTCTAGCCATTATTATGAGCCGTCCTCCCTTCAGCTGCCTCCTGTGGTATACGTACGTACGTCCACATGCCATAGGCTTACGCATGCTACATAGGCTATGCTACCGTGACTAAAATGAAATGGAGCGTGCCTATTCACCTACAGTACCTCAGATGAGTCATGACTTGATAAAGTGAGATAACGTCTGGGTCCTCTCCTGCCTGTCACAACTGAAATAGTGATGACGTCTGGGTCCTCTCCTGCCTGTCACAACTGAAATAGTGATAACGTCTGGGTCCTCTCCTGCCTGTCACAACTGAAATAGAGATAACGTCTGGGTCCTCTCCTGCCTGTCACAACTGAAACAATGATAACGTCTGGGTCCTCTCCTGCCTGTCACAACTGAAACAATGATAACGTCTGGGTCCTCTCCTGCCTGTCACAACAAACAATGATAACGTCTGGGTCCTCTCCTGCCTGTCACAACAAACAATGATAACGTCTGGGTCCTCTCCTGCCTGTCACAACTGAAACAATGATAACGTCTGGGTCCTCTCCTGCCTGTCACAACTGAAATAGTGATAACGTCTGGGTCCTCTCCTGCCTGTCACAACTGAAACAACGATAACGTCTGGGTCCTCTCCTGCCTGTCACAACTGAAACAGTGATAACGTCTGGGTCCTCTCCTGCCTGTCACAACTGAAACACTGATAACGTCTTTGTCCTCTCCTGCCTGTCACAACTGAAACAGTGATAACGTCTGGGTCCTCTCCTGCCTGTCACAACTGAAACAATGATAACGTCTGGGTCCTCTCCTGCCTGTCACAACTGAAACAATGATAACGTCTGGGTCCTCTCCTGCCTGTCACAACTGAAACACTGCCTGTGGAAGTGAAAGAGTGAAATTATTTTTGGGGGATGTCAACCACCCACTTCTAGTGGTTTACAAGGACATTGTGACAACTAGAAATACTACTAACCTTTTTGCATTTACTTTGGTGCTTAACAGAACAGTGTTGGTACAGTATGAAGCATGGTAGTAGATAACATGGTAGTAGATAACAGAACAGTGTTGGTACAGTATGAAGCATGGTAGTAGTTAACAGAACAGTGTTGGTACAGTATGAAGCATGGTAGTAGTTAACAGAACAGTGTTGGTACAGTATGAAGCATGGTAGTAGTTAACAGAACAGTGTTGGTACAGTATGAAGCATGGTAGTAGTTAACATGCAGCACCTGTGGAGAAATTCCTCTCTGTCTCCTCTGCATATTTTAACTTCACTCATCCCATCTTTTACTAATGTTACATTTGCTCACAGCACAGGTGAGTTTGCAAGAAGAAAATGCACACTTAAATCTCTCTGTCTTTCTCTCTGTTTCTGTCTGTAGAAGATCATCGGTGTGTTCAAGCCTAAGAACGAGGAGCCTTACGGTCAGCTGAACCCAAAGTGGACCAAGTGGCTCCAGAAGCTGTGTTGTCCCTGCTGTTTTGGACGGGACTGTCTGGTCCTGAACCAGGGTTATTTGTCTGAGGCCGGGGCCAGTCTGGTGGACCAGAAACTAGAGCTTAACATAGTACCCCGGACCAAGGTAGGGAGGGGTTAGACACACACACACACACTCTGAACCAGGGTTATCTGTCTGAGGCCGGGGCCAGTCTGGTGGACCAGAAACTAGAGCTTAACATAGTACCCCGGACCAAGGTAGGGAGGGGTTAGACACACACACACACACTCTGAACCAGGGTTATCTGTCTGAGGCCGGGGCCAGTCTGGTGGACCAGAAACTAGAGCTTAACATAGTACCCCGGACCAAGGTAGGGAGGGGTTAGACACACACACACACACTCTGAACCAGGGTTATCTGTCTGAGGCCGGGGCCAGTCTGGTGGACCAGAAACTAGAGCTTAACATAGTACCCAGGACCAAGGTAGGGAGGGGTTAGACACACACACACACACACACACACACACACACACACACACACACACACACACACACACACTGAACCAGGGTTATCTGTCTGAGGCCGGGGCCAGTCTGGTGGACCAGAAACTAGAGCTTAACATAGTACCCCGGACCAAGGTAGGGAGGGGTTAGACACACACACACACACACACACTTTGAACCAGGGTTGTCTGTCTGAAGCCTGTGCGATCAGAAACTAAATACAGTCCCCGGGGCCAAGGTAGTGGTTAGACACACACACTTAGACACGCAGGTACACACACACTTAGACACGCAGGTACACACACACTTAGACACGCAGGGACACACACACTTAGACACGCAGGTACACACACACTTAGACACGCAGGTACACACACACTTAGACACGCAGGGACACACACACTTAGACACGCAGGGACACACACACTTAGAAACGCAGAGACACACACACTTAGACACGCAGGTACTCACACACTTAGACACGCAGGTACACACACACTTAGACACGCAGGGACACACACACTTAGACACGCAGGTACACACACACTTAGACACGCAGAGACACACACACTTAGACACGCAGGTACTCACACACTTAGAAACGCAGGTACTCACACACTTAGACACGCAGAGACACACACACTTAGACACGCAGGTACACACACACTTAGACACGCAGGTACACACACACTTAGACACACAGGTACACACACACTTAGACACGCAGGTACACACACACTTAGACACGCAGGGACACACACATTTAGACACGCAGGTACACACACACTTAGACACGCAGAGACACACACACTTAGACACGCAGGTACTCACACACTTAGAAACGCAGGTACTCACACACTTAGACACGCAGAGACACACACACTTAGACACGCAGGTACACACACACTTAGACACGCAGGTACACACACACTTAGACACGCAGAGACACACACACTTAGACACGCAGGTACTCACACACTTAGACACGCAGAGACACACACACTTAGACACGCAGAGACACACACACTTAGACACGCAGAGACTCACACACTTAGACACGCAGGTACACACACACTTAGACACGCAGGTACACACACACTTAGACACGCAGGTACACACACACTTAGACACGCAGGTACACACACACTTAGACACGCAGGTACACACACACTTAGACACGCAGGTACACACACACTTAGACACGCAGGTACACACACACTTAGACACGCAGGTACACACACACTTAGACACGCAGGTACACACACACTTAGACACGCAGGTACTCACACACTTAGACACGCAGGTACACACACACTTAGACACGCAGGTACTGGGAGGTCCTGCGTCAGGGTTCTCTCTTGATTTCCTTCACACACTCTCTCCTGTCCTCTCGCTCTCTCTCTACATCTTCTTCACCCTCTCCTTCTCTCCACCCTCTTGCCCCCACCCCATCTCTCCACTAGGTGGTGTACCTGGCCAGTGAGACGTTTAACTATAACGCTATAGACCGGGTCAAGTCCAGGGGTAAGAGGCTGGCTCTGGAGAAGGTACCCAAAGTGGGACAACACTTCCACAGGATCGGCCTGCCTCCCAAGGTACGTCTGCTGCTTCCTGGGTGTGTTCCAAAGGGTACCCTATTCCCTTTATAGTGCACTACTTAGTTCACATACTAATTCTTGAACTACAGGCCGCCCAGAGGGAAATGCAGGATGAAGGGTTTTTAAAGTGAATCCTTAATTGAAGTAAAGAGATTTAGCAGATTAAAGGTTATTTTCCCACCCCTTCCACCCTCTCTCTCTCTCCTCTCTCCTCTCTCTCTCCCTCCTGTCCTCCAGTTGGGTTCGTTCCAGATCTTCGTTGAGGGCTTTAAGGATGCAGACTTCTGGCTGCGGAGGTTTGAGGCAGACCCCTTGCCAGAGAACACCAACAGACAGATGCAACTACAGTTTGAGAGGCTGGTGGTCCTCGATTACATCATCAGGAACACAGGTACGTAACCAAGGCGATGACGGTGAAGAAGAACAAGCAGGCCGACTGACACCTGTGTGAATATGTGACATGTCAATCCCTTTTAGAAATGGTGATGTGGAAGGTGCATTAAACTCTAACACCTCTCTGTCTCCACAGATCGGGGAAACGATAACTGGCTTCTAAAATATGACTGTCCCATGGACCAGGGAAGCAGGGTAAGCACACACACACACACACCAGAACAGGCACCGAAACCTTGTGTGTCTGTTCCTTTTTCAGGTGTCTGTTCCGGGGGGGGGGGGGGGGGGGGGGTAGTACTCTTATGCACTAATGTCTGACTCAGAGTGCTCTCTTTCCACCTCTCCGTCTACCCCCCCCCTCCCGTCTATCACCCCTCCTCTCTCTCCCTTCCTCTCTCTCTCTGTCCCTCCTCTCTCTCTCTCCCCTCCACTCTCTCTGTCTAGGACACAGACTGGGTAGTAGTGAAGGATCCTATCATCCAACTAGCTGCTATAGACAACGGACTGGCCTTCCCTCTCAAACATCCCGACTCCTGGAGAGCCTGTAAGCACCGCCCTCTGCCTCCTCAACCAATCACTGAACAGCTTGTAGAGATGCTCTGACCAATCACAGAGCAGTTTGTAGAGACGCACTTTCCCACTGACCAATCACAGAGCACCCTATAGAGATGCACCTTCTCTGTGACCAATCATTGCATTTCTTACTAAAGTTGATTCATTTCTTTGACCAATCGTAGACCCGTTCTACTGGGCGTGGCTGTCCCAAGCCAAGGTTCCGTTCTCCCAGGAGATAAGAGAGCTGGTTCTGCCCAAACTGGCCGATCCCAACTTTATCAAAGATCTGGAGGAAGACCTGTACGAACTGTTTAAGGTGAAGAGGAGGGAGGGAGCTAACTTCAAACTGAACTGATTATCCAAGCTTTGATGGTGTTTCTATTTGAGTATTTTTGACCCTTGACTTGTGTGTTGCAGAAAGACCCAGGCTTCGACAGAGGGCAGTTCCACAGGCAGATAGCTGTTATGAGAGGACAGGTATGTTTTAAATATGCCATGCCTCTTTTTAATAATATATCCCGGAAAGCTTCAATTAAACACAGAGTGTCTAAACGCCGCCTGTCCATTTTTAATAGCCTGGGCGTCGGCACACATTTCAGCAAATAAAAGCCGGGTCTAGATGAATTGTTTTACAAGTGAAAGTCAGTGAGTAACGTAAAGCAGAGCAACGTCATTGGATGAGACAGCAGTGTGGTGTGACGTGGTCGTCTCAGCTACAGCCGACACGAGAGACTGAGTGAGAGAATGGTGCTGAGACAGGAACTCTGGGGTTACTAGGCAGTCTCTGCCTAACCTGCCCTGAATGTGTTACTCTAATGTGTATACTGGTCACAGTAAAACGCGTGGTAGTCTTCTCAACATTTTGATTGGGCGAAAGCTGTGCGCATTAAGGAAATGGAAGCCTGTCTCTAAGCGCCGGTCGTGTTCAGTGATTGAAGCAAATAAATGTTGGGCTATTAATTGAAGTTGGAAATAACTATTTATTTAGAAATAACTTCTCATTCTTTGTAGATCAGTCAGTCACAATTGACCCACAATGCATCACAGATTGTCATGCCCTTATGGAGAGTATCTAACCTGTCGGTCTCTCTCTCTCATTCCTCCACCCCCCCCTCGGCGCCTCTGGTGGCCTAGATCCTGAACCTCAGCCAGGCTCTGAAGGACAGTAAGACCCCCCTCCAGCTTGTCCAGATGCCTCCAGTCATAGTAGAAACAGCCAGAGCACCACAGAGGGCCAACAGTGAGTCTTACACACAGAGCTTCCAGAGCAGGAGACCCTTCTTCACCCGGTGGTAGAGGAGGAGGAGGAGTGAGCAAGTGTGTACGTCAAATGTATGTGTGTAAAGGGCAAACGAGTGAGGAGTCTCTCCGCCCTCTCCTACCCCCAACGGACACAGACGGTATTGAGAATGACTGAGGAAGATGAGGACTGAGGAAGATGAGGACTGAGGACAAAGGAAGAGAACGCTTATCCCTCCGTCCGTTTGTCTCTGTGCCTTGTGTGGATGTCAAAGATGATATATCTTCCTATAAGGAATGGAGTCTATATGAGGGGCTTAGTAAACTCCCTTTCTATGGAGTTGCACACAGTCTATGTCCCAAAAGGAACCCTATTCCCTAGTGCACTACTTTTGACCAGGGCCCATAAGGTTCCATTTGGGAAACAGACACTTAACTCAGCCACTGCAGTTTTAAAGCCTCTCTCTCTTTCTCCCCCGTTTGGGTGAGAGGTGGTGTTGCATTCCTTATGGGCCACTCTGTGGACAGCAGCAAGCCATGCGGACTCATTGCTCTCACGGCTCTCTACTGCCCCCTTTGTCTTCGGATGAGGAACTGCAAGGTACTGCAGCGCGTTGAAGTTTTAGGGGGCCACATTTGGAGAAACTACTACTTTCCCCCCTTTCTGAAAATAACAGGGGAAAAGTAGATCAGATTTCTCTCTGCCATTCTGTAGTCAAATACATTTAAGATGTCGCTCATCGCTTCTGTTTACTTTGATTTCTGGTATTTTTTCTGACTTGTGGGAGAAAGATGGACACGTTTTTTTGAAAACACACTATCAGGACTTCCTGCTGTTGCCACAGATTCTAACTGACCTGAAATGTATTGTGACAATGCACTGTATAATTTGTATGTAATATATTTAATGAAAGATTATAACAAAACTGTATTACATTAATACCATGTATCTTGTCGTTTGTTTTGATAAATGTGTTTTATTTAGAGAGAAGACTTTATTCTTATTCCCCCCCCACTTTATTTGGTGACGACATTCATCTATTTGTCAGACAAAGCTATACACACAAATACATATATGCAAGTTTACTTTGACAGATTTGCATGTCAACCATAACCCTTAAATGGATATTTCACTCAAACTAAATCGTAGTTTTATTCATTAGTCCACTGTTGGACCACTTTCAGTACAGAGTGATAACTGTCATGTGTTTTACATCATATGATGCCAAGCACATCATCACAGTTAATGCTCTGTAAATGTCTTGCCATGTTGTCTTGCCATGTTGTTTAGCCTACAACTAAACCTGAAAGGACTTGGATATCTACCAGGTAGAGCTTTGTTACAGAGAGAACAACTTCTAGTGTTACTGGCTTTTCTACGAACTCCGTGCCTTTGGGATTTTTGGACCACACACACAGGCCGTGTTCGAGAGGGTCAAAACCGTAATGTATCATGGGTAAATTGTAACTGACCGACTATTGTACAAATGAGTTATTTGACGCAAGGTGATTTGTAGATTCGACAGTGGCCTGCAGTCGTTTTGATGCTCTCGAACACAGCCATAGTCACCTGCCGATTAGTGTTGTATAGATCGGTCTGTCTGATCAGTCAGTGAACAGTGACTGGATTGATAATGTTAATGATGCTCTCGAACACAGCCATAGTCACCTGCCAATAGTGTTGTAGATCTGTCTGATCAGTCAGTGAACAGTGACATGATTGATAATGTTCTGAAACAGTCACTGTGATGTCGCCAGTTCTCTCCCCTCCTTTGGTTAAAGTGACAACGTCTCGACAAGTAAGGTTAGGTTGACAACATACTTCATTTAACTCCACACATGGCAACTCTGTATTGAACGACACCTCGCTCTGATTGGTGGGAATGGAAAAAGGACCAATTACACAGAGCAGCTTTATGACACGTTTTAAGTTCAGCAGGTCAGCGCTCATTTCTCTCCATTGGCTCAGTGTAGAATGCGATGGAGGTAGCGTTCTGGGTCCCTGGTTCCCTCCTGCCTCGTCGTGGCCCCCAGCCTCTCCAGATGGGGTCTCTCTGAGGGCCTCTGTGTGTCCGTCAACGGGGCGCCCCCCTCTGCACCTGTCGACCCTCCAGGGAGGGGGTCCAGCTCTCCAATATCACTGGGGTCCTCCTCTTCATTGTCCTCCTCATGGTGGTCCAAACCCTCCTTAATCCTGGAAGGAGAGGGAGAGTGCAAATAGGGGAGGGAGGGAGAGCAGGAAGGAGAGAGTGAGAGATAGAGAGAAGGGAAGTCTCTTTAAAACAAAGTCACAGTGGAAACAACTGGAAGTGGTATTTCAGGCACAACCCTGCTTCTACCTATGCGGTTGCTTCAGGGCCTGTATGTATCAAAGCTTTCAAAGTAGTAGTGCTGATTTAGGATCAAGTTTTGCCTTTTGTATCACAAAGAATAAGATTAGATGGACATGGGGGATCTGATCCAAGATCAGCACTCCTACTATGAGATGCTTGATACATAGGGCCTCAGATGTGCAAACACTGACATGGGATGGAAGAAGAGACCATAGAGATCATTAGAAGCCTGACTACCACTAATTTAATCGATTTGTCAGTTAAACGGAAGTTAAATGTGGAGTGTCTGTCTAGTCAGGTGGAGGATGTAGTTAAAGGATTTGAGCTGATCTGTCTGTTGATGCCAGACCAAATACCCTTGACCTGGTTTCCACTCTCTTTAATTATCTGTCTCTGTCTCCTCTTTCCTTCTCTCGTTGTGCTCTCTCTCTCCATCTGTCTCTAACTCCTTTCTCTCCCCTCTATCCCTCTCTTTCTCTTACCTGAGGTGTCCAAATGCTTTCAGCAACTTGGGTTCTCTGTGTCCCTCCGTCCTGATACCACTCCTGCTTCTGGCTCTCACCCTGAACCCCACCAACGCCTGGGCCAGCCCTGCATCCATCTCTCCCTCCTCCCTCTCCTCCTCTTCCTCTCCTCCTCTGTCTCGCTCTTCTCTGCCCCACACCAGTCTTGCCCGCTGCTCTGCGTCCCGGTCCCCGGCCACATGGAACAGCCGTCTTAGCTGACGCAGGTTTACCCCCGCGAAGATGTTGGAACATCCCGACTTCCTGCTTCGCCTCTTTTCAGGCTGCCAGAGCAGGGACGGACCATCCACCACAGAGGGGGGTTCCGGGTCCTCCATAACTGTCTGAGAGAGGGGAGATGGAGGGGTGAGGAGAGAGGGAGGGATAGGGATAGTAGGAGGGAGATCAGGTTGATGAGAGATGGATTGAAAGAACAGAGGGATTCCAAGACAACTCCGTCAGCACCTGCAAACAAACAGACATCAATCATTAGCTAAACGTCGCTAGCCCCTGACCTGTGCTGGCAACTGCCCAGCAACCTAGATACTCTGTTTGTGGGATGACAGCATTATCCTTGGGCCTCAGACCACACAATGTCTGCATCCCAAAATGGCAACCTATTCCCTATATAGTGCACTCTGGGCCCTGGTCAGAAGTAGTGCACTACATGAGAATAGGGTGCCATTTGGGATGTAGCCAAAGACACTCTGTAGGTTGTCAAGGAAACACACGCACACATGCAGTGTAAGCCTGCTTAGAGAGAGGGGGGAGAGGAAGGAGAGAGAGAGGGGATGAGGAGAGGAAGGAGAGAGAGAGAGAGGAGAGGAAGGAGAGTGAGGGGAAGAGGAAGGAGAGAGAGAGAGAAGAGGGGAGAACAGAACGTTTAAAAGCTCGTTGTTGACTCCAACAAGGGATAAAGAGTGGATGTTGGACTGAGGCCCTTTGAGTTGTTACTAAGCAACAGTGAGACATTATCTTATAGTTCAACTATATTACAGGGCAGTTGTATTAGTATAACACTGGCACTGTCTGAAATACTGATGTTGACAGAAATAAAGTGAAAGCAACGGTTAAACAAAGCAACGTTCTCTCACTCAAAGAGCATAAAGAGTTTAATGAGGAGAGAGGGTGGTGTCTATTAGGCGTAGGTCATGGCTTAACTTTCATAGACACAGGGCTGGCCACAGATACAATGAAGCATGACACTGTCTGATGCGCTAAGATTAGTACACCTAGTGTAAAATCATGTAATTATAAGTAGTATATAAAATGATCAATTGTTTACATAATGAGTAACTTGATGAATATCACTGATAATAGCCTACATCAAGGACCAGCAATAATTAATTATTATGCTTGACAGTCACAGGGGGAGCCACTGAAATGTGGGAATGCCTAGTTGTCTGGAATTATAATTGACCTACCCACCCCGCAGCGAAGCGCAATCTGCTCCATAGGCGCGCATTTTGCCGAACAGTTTGCTGCGGGACGCCAGATGTTTCATGATCGAACAGATTTGCTTAAAGTATGCCTACCAATAACGTACACATAATCCTTATAAAATAGCATGACGTGTTGTAAATCAACATCTAACGTTACCTGCACAACACAATCAATGAGCTATTAGTCAAGCGGATTTGCTGAGTGACAGCATCATAGAGATTAAAAACTCTTACCCCTTCAGCAAGTGAACGCAGTAAAATCTGACACCTGCTCAGGCTTTGAGGAGATGTAGATACGGAATTTCATATGGAAATTGACATTCTCCGCTACTTTATAGTAGCCTTCTTCTGCTGTCAAAGACGAGAAGCAAACTAAGTTTTTCTGTGTAGTGTGCGCGTCAGCCCTCACAATGAACTCTCTCTCTCACTATCTCATCCTCTCTTTGTCTCGCTCTCGCTCTCTCTCTCTCGACAACTAATAGCAGCACTTGGGACACTCACCACTCCCCTCCCATTCGACCGGGGCGACCCCTTTCTGACCAATCACAGGCTTTGAGAGAGACGCGTCAGCAACTGTTTAGATCACACTGTGTACAAGGTGTGATCTGACATTGACGTCATCGGCGCGTGTGCTTACCTCAAAGCCAGGGTTGCCATGTTCGCGGAGAAACTGTATTGGTCGCGGACAAGTTTTTGGGGCTACCTCTAAATTGCACGGCTGCCGCCATGGCATTGCTCTTTATTTTGTATAATATTGTTTTATATATATTTCACTGTGACCTGCTGCTGACTATCAGGCAGTGAGCAGGCTGTTACTGAGTGTGTTCATTTTTGATTGTTTATTTCACTTTTGTTTATTATCTATTTCACTTGCTTTGGCAATGTAAACATATGTTTCCCATGCCAATAAAGCCCTTTGAATTGAAGTAAGTGAGTGAGTGACAGAGTGGTGGGGAGGGAATGGGGGGGGGGGGGGTTGTGTGTGTGTGTGTGTGTGTGGAGAGTACTGTTGAGAGAGCGCTGCAGCTGATTTATGGAGACAGAGCAGCACACTCCTTGACAACTTTTTACCAATTGTAGGTCGGCTACTTAGCTTGTCATTATGGAGACACCTACAGTGCATTCGGAAAGTATTCAGACCCCTTGACTTTTTCCACATTTTGTTACACTACAGCATTATTCTAAAATTGATTAAATAGTTTTTTCCCCTCATCAGTCTACACACAACAGCCCACAATGACAAAGCAAAAACAAGTTTAGAAGTATTCAGTACTTTATTGAAGCAGCGATTACAGCCTGGAGTCTTCATGGGAATGACATTACAAGCTTCACACACACCCGTATTTGGGGAGTTTCTCCCATTCTTCTTTGCAGATCTTGTCAAGCTCTGTCAGGTTGTTTGATCGGGTTCTGGCTGGACCACTCAAGGACATTCAGAGACTTGTCCCAAAGCCACTCCTGTGTTGTCTTGGCTGTGTGGTTAGGGCGTTGTCCTGTTGGAAGGTGAACCTTCACCCCAGTCTGAGGTCATGTGCACTCTGGAGCAGGTTTTGGTGCCAGGTTTCCTCCAGATGTGACGCTTGGCATTCAGGCCAAAAAGTTCAATCTTGGTTTCATCAGACCAGAGAATCTTGTTTTTCATGGTCTGAGAGTCCTTTAGGTGCCTTTTGGCAAACTCCAAGCAGGCTGTCAAGTGCCTTAAGAACAGCCCTTAGCCTTGGTATATTGGCCATTTAACCTACCAAGCCTCCCCGGGCCTTATTGCTGAATCATCGCAGTCAAACAAGTCAGACATCCATTGTTGTGGTGAGTTTAATAAGGGCAAATCATATTTTACGTTGGGACATATTATTAAGCTCGCAATAATAATCATTTTAATGGAAAACTTTTCTTCTGTCGTTACAAATTACGTTGATATTCCTTCTTAATTCGCTAGGTAACGTTATGGGAAAGGGTTTGTTGGAGAAATGTGGCAAATCATTTCTTGCTGCAACAGAAATGTTGACCTAGTTTTCAGACCCCGTGGGAGGGTTTTTGAGGGGTCATTATCATTTCATCTGCACCTGGCAACCCTGCTCAAAGCAGAGGAGAAGAAACCATCAGGAGTGTAATTAATCCATGTGCCGTTCCTCCTCCACAGACTATCTATAATCATCATAACGGTGTGTAATTAATAAATTGTGTAAGACAGGGTAAATGCATTCGCATGCTTCAGTTCGGCTGGCGTCTAGCCGAAGTCAGTTGTCTGTGGCTGACAACGAAGGACTTCAACAAAGCCAAAATCCAAAATGATTGGAAGGGTCCTCTTTGCTGTTAAATTAGAGACGTAAAAATAAATGACTGTTGTGCCCTCACAACTACTTTAAATTGTGGAACTGATTTGGATCTGATTGATTTGGCATACAATTTAAGATTGCAAACATTGTCCAACTTCACATAGAACAAATTGCACATGAAATTAACATTTCTTTAAAGTTATTGCAAATGAACGCATATTTTATTTTTTGCTGCGACAATACACTGAATTAGTTATTGATTTCTTCATCTTTAAATGCAATATTTGAGATTTTATGTATTTCTAATCAAAACAAAACTGGAATGTTTACTCAAAACAAAAGGTTGTAATAGTATGCTAGACATTTATAGAATAACTCATTCTTAGTTTGATGATTCTGTGACAAGCCGTGAATTAGTTATTGATTTATACCGCTTTAATTGGTATTCTATATATTTTTTGTTTTTCTATCAAATCAAAAATTGAATTTCTACTCTAAACAAAAGGTTGTAAAAGTATGCTAGACATTTATAGAATAAATCATTCCTAGTTTGATGTTTCTGTGACAAACGGGGAAATAGTTATTGAGGTTTTGATTTGATAGAAATACATAAAATCTATAAGATGCCCTTTAAAGCGGTATAAATCTAAAAACAAAGGCTGTAAAAGTATACTAGTAATGTATATAATTACTCATATGTAGTTTGATGACTCTTGGACAAACGGTGAATTAGTTATTGATTTAAACCGCTTTAAAGGGCATTTTATAGACATCATGTATTTCTATCAAATCAAAACAGGAATGTTTCCTCTAAACAAAATGCTGTAAAAGTATGCTAGACATTTATAGAATAAATCATATCTCCTTTGATGTTTCTGTGACAAACGGTGAATTAGTTATTGATTTATACTTATTTAAATGGCATTTAATAGATTATCAGATCAATGCAGATGAAGAGCATTAGATGAACCAGTTTTAGACTATTTACATGATGCAGATGAAGTGTAATGTACTGTTTTTAAAATATATTTCTGGATATATGAATTACAAATCAGCCTTTAACTACACTGCTCAAAAAAATAAAGGGAACACTTAAACAACACAATGTAACTCCAAGTCAATCACACTTCTGTGAAATCAAACTGTCCACTTAGGAAGCAACACTGATTGACAATAAATTTCACATGCTGTTGTGCAAATGGAATAGACAAAAGGTGGAAATTATAGGCAATTAGCAAGACACCCCCAAAAAAGGAGTGATTCTGCAGGTGGTGACCACAGACCACTTCTCAGTTCCTATGCTTCCTGGCTGATGTTTTGGTCACTTTTGAATGCTGGCGGTGCTCTCACTCTAGTGGTAGCATGAGACGGAGTCTACAACCCGTGTGGGTTGTAGACTCCGTCTCATGCTACCACTAGAGTGAGAGCACCTAGTGCATGTGTCAGCATATGGTCTCACAAGGGGTCTGAGGATCTCATCTCGGTACCTAATGGCAGTCAGGCTACCTCTGGCGAGCACATGGAGGAAATGCCACCCCACACCATGACTGACCCATCGCCAAACCGGTCATGCTGGAGGATGTTGCAGGCGGCAGAACGTTCTCCACGGCGTCTCCAGACTCTGTCACGTCTGTCACATGTGCTCATGTGCTCAGTGTGAACCTGCTTTCATCTGTGAAGAGCACAGGGCGCCAGTGGCGAATTTGCCAATCTTGGTGTTCTCTGGCAAATGCCAAACGTCCTGCACGGTGTTGGGCTGTAAGCACAACCCCCACCTGTGGATGTCGGGCCCTCATACCACCCTCATGGAGTCTGTTTCTGACCGTTTGAGCAGACACATGCACATTTGTGGCCTGCTGGAGGTCATTTTGCAGGGCTCTGGCAGTGCACCTCCTTGCACAAAGGCGGAGGTAGCGGTCCTGCTGCTGGGTTGTTGCCCTCCTACGGCCTCCTCCACGTCTCCTGATGTACTGGCCTGTCTCCTGGTAGCGCCTCCATGCTCTGGACACTACGCTGACAGACACAGCAAACCTTTTTGCCACAGCTCGCATTGATGTGCCATCCTGGATGAACTGCACTACCTGAGCCACTTGTGTGGGTTGTAGACTCCGTCTCATGCTACCACTAGAGTGAGAGCACCGCCAGCATTCAAAAGTGACCAAAACATCAGCCAGGAAGCATAGGAACTGAGAAGTGGTCTGTGGTCACCACCTGCAGAATCACTCCTTTTTTGGGGGTGTCTTGCTAATTGCCTATAATTTCCACCTTTTGTCTATTCCATTTGCACAACAGCATGTGAAATTTATTGTCAATCAGTTGCTTCCTAAGTGGACAGTTTGATTTCACAGAAGTGTGATTGACTTGGAGTTACATTGTGTTGTTTAAGTGTTCCCTTTATTTTTTTGAGCAGTGTAGTTAAATCATGTTTCTAGTGTGTAACCATTGATGTCCCAGGACCAAGATTTGTAAACACTGTTGAAGTGTATAATTGTAATACATACATGCAGACACAGCATCATTCAAAGACTGGAATTTGATACTCCTGGCATTGGATATGACTGAAAAATAATCTCAAAGACATGCATACCTTAACTGCACCTTTATTTGCAAAGATAGAGTACATGATCAGTGAATATATTAAATGTACAGACTACATTGTGGGGATCTCATGCATGGTAATAACTACATGTATATACGACTTGCATCCTTGGCACAAAGTTAGATTATATTCTACTCAATCCATATAGGCTTCATGATGTCATTCAGACTATTTTGAAGTTGATACAACCAGCTATGATAGCTTAGGTTCATATCTAGGTTCTGAACTAATATGTATACCAAACGTTTGGGTCCATACACAGATCGGCTAGACAGCTAGCTACACATCCATAGGCATACAGGTATTTTTATCCTCCACTGCCCAATAAGCAAGAACATAGCTAGCTCGTTATTTTATCTATCTGCATTGATGGCAAATATCAGCAAGGCAAGCCTACAAAATTGTACATTCAATTTGCAGTAAATGCTTCAGCTAGCTAGATTCTTTACGTCCACTGTTTCACAAGACGACAACCTGGTTTGCTGGTTGTTTCAGGAGTCCCTAAAACATTAAACAACCAGAATTACAATTTCATTCTCATGTCACAACACCCATGAAGCTTGAAGCTAGCTAGCTGGCTAATGTTAGCTAGTCAGCTAAATCGCGATTTTCGTAAATGAACTTTATGATTTAAAAAAAATATGCATAATCGTTTGTCTCTACATTAACTAACATATTTCTGTCAACTTTACATGTTTTGCACGATTCGTTATGATGTTATAATCGCTTACATGTGCTTCCATCCTAGTATATTTTTGTCCGCCATCTTTGCTGAAGAAAGAATAACATTCACTAGCGCGTGCAGCAGCCTCCCCCAGGTCCCAGTGCCCCTTAAGTCGTATAAGATGTGATGGAAAGGTTGACGCAAAAAAAGAAGTCGTAGAGAAAATATTTAGATTTATTTAGCGAGGGCTAATGAATATTTTAGGAGCCCCCAAGTTCCAAAAGAGTCTCTCTCTCTCTCTACCACTATTACTACCTCTGTCACTACCTCTATCACTACTACCACTATCACTACTACTACTAATACCACATTCATGCATATCCTGTTCACTTCCTGAATGCCTTCATGAAAACACAAGTCGACTGTAAATTAATTGATGATTAAACTAATACATTAATATGCACAATTATTTTCCCCTTTCTCTTCATGCTCAGCTGGTTCCACAGAAGATTCCCCACACACACGCACGCGTGCGCACGCAGCCTGGACCTACTAGAGCAGTACTGCCAGACCTGGGCCCTGGCAGTAAACCCCCAAAATACTAAAATAATGATTTTCCAGAGAAGATCCAGATGTCAGGGAATTAGACCAAAGTTCTCAATTGGTACAAAATATATAGAGTACTGCACACACTACAATTACTTAGGTTTAAAAATAAGCTCAACTGGACACCTTAATGAGGCAGTGAATGAACTGAGAGAGAAAGCACGCAGGGCATTCAACGCCATTAAAAAACAAATTCAAATTGAAATACCTATTCAAATTTGGCTAAAACTAATTGAATGTGTCATTGAACCAATTGCACTTTATGGCAGCGAGGTGTGGGGTCCACTTGCAAAACAAGATTTCATCAAATGGGACAAACACCCCATTGAAACCCTGCATGCAGAGTTCTGTAAGATTCTCCTACATGTCCAGAGGAAAACTACAAACAATGCATGCAGGGAAGAATTAGGCCAATATCTAATAATAAATATATAATAATAACACTAATAATAAAAACTCAAAAAAGAGCAATTCAGTTTTGGAAACATCTAAAATACAGTGATCCCCTCTCATAACATTACCAAGCCCTGCAATGTCAAGAGCTGAGCAAAGAAAAGAGTCCCCTCATCCAGCTGGTCCTGGGACTGAGTTCACAAACCTGTTCTACTAACACACTGAAGCCTCAGGACCAGAACATCCAATCAATCAGAATAAACCAAATTACAACACAGTCAAAACAAAACTACATTGCTTATTGGGAAACACAAGCACAAACACAAAGCAAAATGCAGTGCTATCTGGCCCTAAACCGACAGTACACCGTGGTTAACTATTTGACCATGGTTACTGATCAAAACCTTAGAAAAACCTTGACAAAGTACAGGCTCAGTGAGCACAGCCTTGCCATTGAGAAGGGTAGACACAGGAAAACCTGGCTCCCTGTAGAGGAAAGGCTGTGCAACCACTGCACAACAGCATAACCTAAGACGGAGCTGTATTTCCTGACAAAATGTAAAAAATATTAACAAATTAGAGAGTGTCCTTTCCACAAATTTGAAACCCTTATTCAAGGTTTCAAAGACCTCTCTGATGAGAGTAGTGTCACGTTCCTGACCTGTTTTCTGTTGTTTTGTATGTGTTAGTCGGTCAGGGCGTGAGTGTGGGTGGGCATTTCTATGTTATGTGTTTCTATGTTGGGTTTAATGTGCCTGATATGGTTCTCAATTAGAGGCAGGTGTTTGACGTTCCTCTGATTGAGAACCATATTTAAGGTAGGCTGTTCTCACTGTTTGTTTGTGGGTGATTGTCGCTGTGTCTGTGTTTATTGCACCACACGGTACTGTCTCGTCTCGTCTCGTCTCGTCTCGTTCGTTCGTTCGTTCGTTCGTTCGTTCGTTCGTTCGTTCGTTCGTTCCTGTTCGTGCGTTCTTCATTTTTATGTAGTTTGCATGTTCAGGTCAGTCTACGTTGTTTGTTTGTTATTTTGTATTTATCAAGTATAGTTCGGTTCAGTGTTCGTCTTGTCTAATAAATTCATGATGTCTACATACCTCGCTGCACATTGGTCATCTGATCCCTCTCTCCTCTCCTCGTCTGAGGAGGAGGACGACGTAGAATGTCGTTACAAGTAGGCTACCCGTCCTGTTGGGGGAGGACGCAGAGAGCTGTGGGTTGGCCTGCCATAAGATGAGGGCACCAATGTGTCTGAGGAAACACCGTGCACCTGGCGACCTTGGTTAGCGTGCACTACGCCCGGCCCGCCACAGGAGTCGCTGGTGCGCGATGAGACAAGGATATCCCTACCGGCCAAACCCTCCCTAACCCGGACGACGCTAGGCCAATTGTGTGTCGCCCCACGGACCTCCCGCAGCTAGCGCTGCGATGCAGTGCCCTAGACCACTGCGCCACCCGGGAGGCCCCTCTTTCTCTCTCTCTCCTATCTCTTCTCTCTCTTCTCTCTCTCTCTACTCTATCTCTCTCTTTCTCTCTCTCTCTCTCTCTCTATATATATATATATATTTATTTATATCTCCTTCTCTCTCTCTATCTCTATCTCCCTCCCTCCCTCCCACACTCTCTCTCTCTCTCTATATATATATGTTAACATATGTTTCCAATGCCAATAAAGCCCCTTGAATTGAATTGAGAGAGAGAGAGAGAGAGAGAAGAGATTGAGAGAGAGAAGGAGATATCTCCTTCTCTCTCTATCTCTTCTCTCTCTCTCTTAATCTCCTTCTCTCTCTCTATCTCTTCTCTCTCTCTCTCTCAATTAAATTAAATTCAAGGGGCTTTATTGGCATGGGAAACATATGTTAACATTGCCAAAGCAAGTGAAGTAGATAATATACAAAAGTGTAATAAACAATAAAAATTAACTGGAAACACTACACTCATAGAAGTTCCAAAAGAATAAAGACATTACAAATGTCATATTATGTCTATATACAGTGTTGTGGCGATGTACAAATGGTTAAAGTACAAAAGGGAAAATAAATAAACATAAATATGGGTTTTATTTAGAATGGTGTTTGTTCTTCACTGGTTGCCCTTTTCTTGTAGCAACAGGTCACAAATATTGCTGCTGTGATGGCACACTGTGGTATTTCACCCAGTAGATATGAGCATTTATCAGATTTGGGTTTGTTTTCAAATTCTTTGTGTATCTGTGTAATCTGAGGGAAATATGTGTCTCTAATATGGTCATACATTTGGCAGGAGGTTAGGAAGTGCAGCTCAGTTTCCACCTCATTTTGTGCAGATATGTCTCTCTCCACCTCCAGCTCTCTGGGTCTGGATAAGGGGGGGTTGTTGTGCTGGACTGTTGTCTGGGTCTGTGCTGACTGGAGTGTAATCACCTGCTGTTCCAGCTCCACCTGCCATTTCTCCAGCTGGGTAAATGTATCCTTCATTTCAATGAGGGGGGAGTACTACTCTGTGCTGGTAGGTTGACTTTCCGCTTGGGGTTGCTTGTCTGTGGGGTTACATAATGAAGAGTTCTGGTCTGACCCGCTTGGGGTGGGGGTATCTTTCTCCAGGGAGAGCTTCTCCTGCTGGGATAATTCTTTGATTAGGTGAAAGTCCAGCTGAAACTGTTTGGGGTTGCCCTGTACCATTACTGTTCCAGAATTATAGAGATGTATATTAGCTAACTCAGAGTCCTCGTTGTATAGTATCCTGGGTTTCCACCCCTCGGTAGCACCAAGGGGTGGAATATAGCGTGTTAATATAGCACTGTGCCATGCCAGGGGATGGTCTGGTTAATATAGCACTGTGCCATGCCAGGGGATGGTCTGGTTAATATAGCACTGTGTCATGCCAGGGGATGGTCTGGTTAATATAGCACTGTGCCATGCCAGGGGATGGTCTGGTTAATATAGCACTGTGCCATGCCAGGGGATGGTCTGGTTAATATAGCACTGTGCCATGCCAGGGGATGGTCTGGTTAATATAGCACTGTGCCAGGCCAGGGGATGGTCTGGTTAATATAGCACTGTGCCATGCCAGGGGATGGTCTGGTTAATATAGCACTGTGCCAGGCCAGGGGATGGTCTGGTTAATATAGCACTGTGCCATGCCAGGGGATGGTCTGGTTAATATAGCACTGTGCCAGGCCAGGGGATGGTCTGGTTAATATAGCACTGTGCCATGCCAGGGGATGGTCTGGTTAATATAGCACTGTGCCAGGCCAGGGGATGGTTTGTGTGGAAGATGAGGTTGCTGATGTTTCCATTTTTATAATAGTCAGCAAAAAGTGTCTCTTGATTTTCCATAAGGAGCTTCATTTTGTGATCTTTTCTTGTCTTATCATTCTACACATACACACTGTACTATATTTTAATTACCTCTGAACAGTGGGAGACAGCTTCTAAGGCCTCTCCATTTGGTTGGAGTAGACCGTTCGACTCTCCTGCCATTGTTGGGCTAAAGGGCTTTGCCACCTCTCACTTGACACGTCAGTGCTAATTGAAATTGTATCGAGCTTGGCAGCCTTAATTTAGCATTCAGTCCTTATACAGTAATGTAATATATTTTTCTTCTTGGCTTTTGGAAATAAACATAGCTTCAGACTGAATATTAATCAGTTCCAGGTTGGATGGTCCTTTCAGGTTTCTGTTGTTTCCAGAGCGTTTGCTGTATTGCTTTGGAATAATAATCTTTGGTAGTTGTAAGCCTTCTAGGTGATTCCGTAATTCCATCCAAAATCAAGTTGTAGGTTTTGAGTTTTGATTTAGAGTGAAGGTTATGTTGTAGAGGGTAGCATCCTGTATATGTTCCTGACAAATAAATCAAAGTTTATCAAACTCTAAATCTATATATTTTTTTTCTCTCTCTCTCTCTCTCTCTCTCTCTCTCTCTCTCTCTCTCTCTCTCTCTCTCTCTCTCTCTCTCTCTCTCTCTCTCTCTCCCTCTCTCTCTCTCTCTCTCTCTCTCTCTCTCTGTCTCTCTCTCTCTCTCTCTCTCTCTCTCTCTCTCTCTCTCTCTCTCTCTCTCTCTCTCTCTCTCTCTCTCTCTCTCTCTCTCTCTCTGTCATTCTCTCTCCCTCTCTGTCTGTCACTCAATTCAATTCAATTCAATTCAATTGACTTTATTGACATGGCAAGTTATTATTACTTACATTGTCAAAATATACATATCGAAAAATTTAAATAAAATATATATGTATATATATACACAAAATATATATATATTTATATATAAATAAATGGTGGGACTAACAGCAATAATAATAGTAGTAGTGGACATGGGATTACCATTAATAACAGCTAATAACAGTCACTCTCTCTCTCCCCCACCTATCTGTCTGTCCTTCAGGACAAATTGCTGTAGTATGATGAGATGATTGTCGTCCTGGTGCCTGTGTAGCGTGGTTCGTTCTGCGTTGTGTGATTTAATTAGGACACTGCCACAACTGGAGGTCTGCTTGTTGGATTTTTATTTGCCCTGCATACGAAAAGACAACACACATTATGTTAACCCTTGGTGCAGTCCTAGCTTTCAGGCACCTGCGCAAGCACATGGACACTCACTCAAACACTGTCCCAAGTACTCACAAGTTACAATAGGTACCCTAGTTAGCGAGCTCGGTGAAACTTGTTAACATAAATCTTTATATTATCCACATTGTAACAAACTTATGGTTGCATAACAGCACATTGTGTAACATTACCACGGTTTTATATTGAACAATTGTGGAGCCAAGGACAACATACCTCGCTAGCCGAAGGTCAGGCAAAAGAGAACAATAAGGGGGTACAGAAATACAGATAACCCGCGACGGACCAAACCAAAATATACAAAACTTTTAAAATCAAGTGTATTTACAATGTAAATATGAAAAAGTGTTTGTACACCAAAAAATAACATTAGCTATGCAGCTGTAATTAAATAAAAAAAACACAGTGAATTATTATTATTATCAAATTATTAACATCCCCTCTTGACCTGGCCTATTTGAACTGGTCCTTGTGTGCAACTTGGTGCATAATCTAGGGGAACAACATCACACTGCTACACTAGCAGCCAGCATGTATCTGCATTTGGAGAAAGTTGTGAACTCAATTATCTTTTGGACACCCAAAACTATGAAAATCAGCAGCTGCTGGGTAGTTTGATTGGAGCTTCACTAAAATGTTTTGACACCCTCAGGGGATTGTGTGTGTGTATCCAAAAGTGCATACGGAAAGTATTCAGACCCCTTGACTTTTTCTACATTTTGTGGCGTTACAGCCTTACTCTAAAATGGATTCAACTGTTTTTTCCCCCTCGTCAATCTACACACAATACCCCATAATGACAAGGCAAAAACAGGTTTTTAGAAATGTTTGCAAATTTATTACAAATAAAAAATGCTAATATTACATTTATATGACTATTCAGACCATTTACTCAGTACTTTGTTGAAGCACTTTTGGCAGCGATTACAGCCTCAAGTCTTCTTGGGTATGATGCTACAAGCTTGGCACCTGTATTTGGGGAGTTTCTCCCATTCATCTCTGCAGATCCTCTCAAGCTCTGTCAGGTTGGATGGGGAGCGTTGCTGCACAGCTATTTTCAGATATCTCCAGAGATGTTTGATCGGGTTCAAGTCCAGGCTCTGGCTGGGCCACTCAAGGACATTCAGACACTTGTCCCGAATTCGATCCCGCGTTGTCTTGGCTGTGTGCTTACGGTCGTTGTCCTGTTGGAAGGTGAACCTTCGCCCCAGTCTGAGGTCAAGAGCGCTCTGGAGCAGGTTTTCACTAAGGATCTCTCTGTACTTTTCCCAGTTCACCTTTCCCTCGATCCTGACTAGTCTCCCAGTCCCTGCTGCTGAAAACCGTAGGGATGGTGCCAGGTTTCCTCCAGACGTGACGCCTGGCATTCAGGCCAAAGAGTTCAATATTGGTTTCATCACACCAGAGAATCTAGTTTCTCATGGTCTGAGAGTCTTTAGGTGCCTTTTGGCAAACTCCAAGAGCGATTTCATGTACCTTTTTAGTGGCTTCTGTCTGGCCACTCTATCATAAAGGCATAATTGGTGGAGTGCTGCAGAGATGGTTGTCCTTCTGGAAGTTGCTCCCATCTCCACAGAGCAACTCGAGAGCTCTATCAGAGTGACCATCGGGTTCTTGGTCCCCTCCCTGACTAAGGCCCTTCTCCCCAGATCGCTCAGTTTGGCCGGGCGACCAGCTCTAGGAAAAGTCTTGGTGGTTCCAAACTCCATTTAATGAAGAATGCCACTGTGTTCTTGGCATCAATTTGCGTTTTAAGGTAAATAAATAAATATTATTTTGAAAGAATATCTGTCAAATAGTATCAATACAGGCAAGAACCAGAAAATGTGGTCCCAATTGGATCACAGTGGACGGATAGAAGACACATTTTAACACCATGGAAACATGTAAAACAAGGTGGACAGAATCAGAATGTGGACAAGATCAGGACACACTTTGGTGTGTGTGTGTGTGTATGTGTGTGTGTGTGTGTGTGTGTGTGTGTGTGTGTGTGTGTGTGTGTGTGTGTGTGTGTGTGTGTGTGTGTGTGTGTGTGTGTGTGTGTGTGTGTGTGTGTGTGTGTGTGTGTGTGCAACAGCAAATGTCCATTCAGGTCTACTGAAGTCAACAGCTAAAAGGTTCACGTACCACTGCTAATGGACCTATTGGCTAAATTGTGTGTAAAATAACCGTTCACAGGGCAGAAAATGCCATACACCCCTCCCCCCACCTTCTCTCTCTCTCTCTCTTGCTGTCTCTCTCCCCCCCTCTCTCTCTTTCTATATCTCCCCCTCTCTCTCCCGAAGAATCATTCCATTACACTAAGAATCATTCCATTACACTAAGAATCATTCTATTACATTAAGAATCATTATATTACACTAAGAATCATTCTATTACATTAAGAATCATTCTATTACACTAAGAATCATTCTATTACACTAAGAATCATTCCATTACACTAAGAATCATTGTATTACACTATTACACTAAGAATCATTATATTACACTAAGAATCATTGTATTACACTATTACACTAAGAATCATTATATTACACTAAGAATCATTCTATTACACTAAGAATCATTATATTACACTAAGAATCATTATATTACACTATTACACTAAGAATCATTCTATTACACTAAGAATCATTCTATTACACTAAGAACCATTCTATTACACTAAGAATCATTCTATTACACTAAGAATCATTATATTACACTATTACACTAAGAATCATTATATTACACTAAGAACCATTCTATTACACTAGGAACCATTCTATTACACTAAGAACCATTCTATTACACTAAGAATCCTTCTATTACACTAAGCATCATTCTATTACACTAAGAATCATTCTATTACACTAAGAACCATTCTATTACACTAAGAATCATTCTATTACACTAAGAATCATTATATTACACTATTACACTAAGAATCATTATATTACACTAAGAACCATTCTATTACACTAGGAACCATTCTATTACACTAAGAACCATTCTATTACACTAAGAATCCTTCTATTACACTAAGAACCATTATATTACACTAAGAACCATTATATTACACTAAGAATCATTATATTACACTAAGAATCATTCTATTACACTAAGAATCATTCTATTACACTAAGAATCATTCTATTACACTAAGAATCATTATATTACACTATTACACTAAGAATCATTATATTACACTAAGAATCATTCTATTACACTAAGAACCATTCAATTAGACTAAGAATCATTATATTACACTATTACACTAGGAATTATTATATTACACTAAGAATCATTCTATTACACTAAGAACCATTCAATTACACTAAGAATCATTATATTACACTAAGAATCATTCTATTACACTAAGAATCATTATATTACACTATTACACTAAGAATCATTCTATTACACTATTATACTAAGAATCATTCTATTACACTAAGAATCATTCTATTACACTATTACACATAGAATCATTCTATTACACTAAGAATCATTCTATTACACTAAGAATCATTATATTACACTATTACACTAAGAATCATTCTATTACACTAAGAATCATTATATTACACTATTACACTAAGAACCATTCTATTACACTATTACACTAAGAACCATTCTATTACACTAAGAATCATTCTATTACACTAAGAATCATTATATTACACTATTACACTAAGAATCATTATATTACACTAAGAATCATTATATTACACTAAGAACCATTCTATTACACTAAGAATCATTCTATTACACTAAGAATCATTCTATTACACTAAGAATCATTATATTACACTATTACACTAAGAACCATTCTATTACACTAAGAATCATTATATTACACTAAGAATCATTCTATTACACTAAGAATCATTATATTACACTAAGAATCATTCTATTACACTAAGAATCATTCTATTACACTAAGAATCATTCTATTACACTATTACACTAAGAATCATTCTATTACACTAAGAATCATTCTATTACACTAAGAATCATTCTATTACACTAAGAACCATTCAATTACACTAAGAATCATTATATTACACTATTACACTAAGAATCATTATATTACACTAAGAATCATTCTATTACACTAAGAATCATTCTATTACACTAAGAATCATTATATTACACTAAGAATCATTCTATTACACTAAGAATCATTATATTACACTAAGAATCATTCTATTACACTATTACACTAAGAATCATTCTATTACACTATTACACTAAGAATCATTCTATTACACTATTACACTAAGAATCATTCTATTACACTAAGAATCATTCTATTACACTAAGAATCATTCTATTACACTAAGAACCATTCTATTACACTAAGAATCATTCTATTACACTAAGAATCATTCTATTACACTAAGAATCATTCTATTACACTATTACACTAAGAATCATTCTATTACACTAAGAATCATTATATTACACTATTACACTAAGAATCATTCTATTACACTATTACACTAAGAATCATTCTATTACACTAAGAATCATTCTATTACACTAAGAATCATTCTATTACACTAAGAATCATTATATTACACTATTACACTAAGAACCATTCTATTACACTAAGAATCATTATATTACACTATTACACTAAGAATCATTATATTACACTAAGAATCATTCTATTACACTAAGAATCATTATATTACACTATTACACTAAGAATCATTCTATTACACTAAGAACCATTATATTACACTAAGAATCATTCTATTACACTAAGAATCATTATATTACACTAAGAATCATTATATTACACTAAGAATCATTATATTACACTAAGAATCATTCTATTACACTAAGAATCATTATATTACACTAAGAATCATTATATTACACTAAGAATCATTCTATTACATTAAGAACCATCATATTACACTTAGAATCATTCTATTACACTAAGAATCATTCAATTACACCCCCAGAGAGAGATACATGTAAGTATGACTTGGAGAGACAAAAGAGAGAGAGAGAGAGATGAGAGAAGAGAGAGAGAGGAGAGAGAGAAGAGGGAGAGAAACTAACAATGTTCTGCTTTAAAAAAGAAAGAATGATCTGATTAAAGTCAGAAATTGAGAAATACGCAGCTCGTTAACCAAGCCTCCTAATTGGATCAAGAACATTTACTTATTACATTTTTCACGATTCATAAGATTAATAACAATAACAACTACAATTTGCTCTCAACTTGGGATGCATCCCCAAAGGCACCCTATTCCCCCAATGGCACCCTATTCCCTATATAGTGCACTTCTTTTGACCAGGGCTTAGGGGGCTTTGGTCAAATGTAGTGCACTATAATGGGGAATAGGGTGCCATGCCATTTAGGGCACAATACCAGTGTGGTTACAAAGAGAAAGGAGAGAGGAATTGGCTGAGGCAGATTACATTAGGGGGTGGGGGTTAGATGTCAGGATTACAGGTAAAGATAGAGGTATAGACCGACCAACTGACTGACAGATAGACAGACTCACTCACTTGTTTTGGTGTCTGGAGCCCTGGAGATGTGCGTAGTACTGTTCTATTGAGTTCAGAGTGACATCACACACACTGTAACTGCTCCTCAAACCTGGAGGTACACAGGAACACACAATGGAACTGAATCAAATGATTGGAACTTGATCACAATGGAACCAAATCAAATGATTGGAAATTGATCACAATGGAACCAAATCAAATGATTGGAAATGGATCACAATGGAACTGAATCAAATGATTGGAACTTGATCACAATGGAACTGAATCAAATGATTGGAAATGGATCACAATGGAACTGAATCAAATGATTGGAACTTGATCACAATGGAACTGAATAAAATGATTGGAAATGGATCACAATGGAACTGAATCAAATGATTGGAACTTGATCACAATGGAACTGAATCAAATGATTGGTACACCTGTCTCCTGTGGACACGTCCTGGACTCCTGTGATATGATCTCTGTCTAATCATACAGGGCCGGCCAGAACTAATCAGTTGGACGGGCATTTGATTTCCATTGGGGGCAACTTGGTTCCACAGGACCTCCTATGTGTGAACTCTTGAGTGTAATTTAACTGTATACATGTATTCCCTTTTTAATGTGGCATGAACACAATCTGATTGTCAAACAAATCACTTCAAAAAGTAGGTTACCTTCACACTTTCGTCCAATATAATCCCACCATCCGAACAGTGCACTGTGCACCCGCCACCTTTCCTTCAATTGCAGTGGTGCAGTGCTATGTTTTTAGGTGAGGGAGCGCAAAATATACTTTTTTAAACGACATCCTAATTTCTCAATTAAAGTTTGTACAGACAGATGTCATTGTAGAACAGGCCTATGTGTAACGGATGTGAAATGGCTAGCTAGTTAGCGGGTACGCGCTAGTAGCATTTCAATCAGTTACGTCACTTGCTCTGAGACCTATAAGTAGTGTTGCCCCTTGCTCTGCAAGAGCCGTGGCCTTTGTGGAGCGATGGGTAACGACGCTTCGTGGGCGACCGTTGTTGATGTGTGCAGAGGGTCCCTGGTTCGCGCCCGTGTCGGGGCGAGGGGACGTACTAAAGTTATACTGTTACATTGATGCTGTTGACCCGGATCACTGGTTGCTGCGGAAAAGGAGGAGGTTAAAAGGGGGGTGAGTGTAACGGATGTGAAATGGCTAGCTAGTTAGCGGGTACGCGCTAGTAGCATTTCAATCAGTTACGTCACTTGCTCTGAGACCTATAAGTAGTGTTGCCCCTTGCTCTGCAAGAGCCGCGGCCTTTGTGGAGCGATGGGTAACGACGCTTCGTGGGTGTCAGTTGTTGATGTGTGCAGAGGGTCCCTGGTTTGCGCCCGTGTCGGGGCGAGGGGACGTACTAAAGTTATACTGTTACATATGCATAACATTTATCTTCAAATTTCAACGTCTGCCGATGCCAACACATATTGTCTCAAGGACATGTGCTATTTTTATGTTACCCTCAAACACCAAGTTAGGCATACCTCATTTCAAAATAGGCCATCATCACTGTCACGTGTTAATTCACTCAGGAAAAAGCGCCTGATATTATATAAGAACGGCTAATAGTTAGTTAACACCATCTGCTTTAATTCACTCAGGAAACAGGGCCTAATATCATATAAGAACGTCTAATAGTAGGTCAACGCGGTCGGGAGCACAGGGACATGCCTGAGGGTCGTTTTGGCCTACCAAGAATAGTCAACTTGACCAGCCATAATACAGCAAGCAGGAATGAGTTGACGGAGAATCCACTCATCAGGGAGACTCTCACTCTATCACTGCAATGTCCCGCGCGAGGATGCGCGCGCCAAAAAGGACAACAGGTCTCTCCGCGACGCACATAGCAACCGTCTACCTGCTTCTCTACCAAAAACATTTCAGACAAGTCGCACCGCGCTGTGGACGGTCAGAAAAGGAAAGGTGGAGCAGAGAGGGAGAGAATTAAAAAGAGAAAGGCTCTTGCCACAGACGCAGCTAAATGCTGCAAAATAAGCAACATGTTCGCTAGTAAGGGACCAGGTCAGTCAAAAACACTAGCTAAAAAACACGACACCCAGCACGGCTAGCTAAGTAGCCTAGCTAATAATAGTGACACAACGGCCGGTTATATCATAGCAATGAGTGCAACATAGCGATCATAATATGACATTGAAGGCAATATGTTTCAACTAGTAAAAAATGGTAAACCTGGACTATGGACTTGCCAGCATTGGGTCATGACTCATGCCACATAAGCTAGGGTAAGTGCACATACACTGTACAACGAAACAGGCTACAGTAAAGTAACCATGAACGTAACACAGTAGCCTGTGTGACACAGCACAGGCAATGACAAAGATCATTAGCGCCATTAGTACCAGCATTACAAGTTACTACAATAAGACCGCTCTTAATTATTTCCAGAGCTGTATTAATGTAGCCTACTGATACACTAATGATAGTGAGTATGACAATAAGAGTATTTTCTTTGCAAAGGTGGAGAAGGAAGCAGCACTAGAGCTTCAGGTGCTCCTGCAGAACTGGAGATGGTGGTCAGTTCAGAGTCAGACCCAGAGCAGGAACCTTCAGGTACAACTTAAGATCACAAACCTAAACATGTAGGCTATGATTTTAGATTAATATGTTCTTTATTTATGAGATTATCAGTAGGACTGTAATCGGAGGGCATACAATTGATAACTGCACAAGTAATACACGTTTAAGTTTAGGTTATTTACAATGTCAATCTCATTCTGCAGAGCAACCAGATGTGCAGAGAGAGAGAGGTTCAGAGCCCAGTACAGGGAAAATAGAAAGGGACAGCGAAAGCACTGAAAATCCATTTGATTATTTTGCCCATCCTCAGTCCAAGGATTTTGACTTCTTTTTTCAGTACCACCCAAATCAAACCCCTCAAAGAGTCATTCCCAATATTTTCCACTCCAAAGATGGCACAAACAGAAAATGGCTGACATACAATGCAGTAACTCACTCCTTGTTCTGCTCAGTTTGTCTTGCATTCGCAAAACCTTCAGCCAGTGATAGTGCATTTGTCAAAGGAGGCATGCAGGTCTGGAAACATGCCCATCAGAGAGTACAGGAACATGAGTGAAGCAAGACCCATAGAGAAAGTGCAGAAGCCTTTTTCCCCAGAGCCAGCAAAGCAGACATCTGTACCCTTCTGAGGGATAAGCAAATGTCAGTTCAACGAGACCAGGTCACAAAGAGGAGGCAGGTCATGGAACGTGTGATTGATGTAGTTAAAGTTATTGGTAAATGTGGGCTCAGGTACAGAGGACACAGACATGAATCTGCATATAACTTTGGAAACATGGCTGTCAATCATGGCAAGTTTCTTGAGCTTATATTGTTGCTAAGCAAATATGATGTCAACTCAGTGTTCAGATAGGCTACTTGCTGATCAGTCCCAAATGTTTGTAATGTGGATAACTTTCTTCCCAGATGAACATAGTGGCCAAATGTATAATTAGTTTGGTACCCGTTACATCAACAAATAGGGTTAGCCTACAAAATTTGCAGTCTGGTGGTTTGCGTGGACAGGGTGGCCTGGGATGGAGTCAAATTCTGGCCTGAATTATTATTTCAGTCCGCCTCTGGTTAACACCATCTGCTTTAATTCACTCAGGAAACAGAGCTTAATATCATATAAGAACAGCTAACAGTTAACACCATCTGCTTTAATGATAATTCTTCACATTTTACAGGTGTCACGGCCGTTAAAAGAAGAGGACCAAGGTGCAGCGTGGTGAGCATACATTTTCCTTTTATTCATAAAAATGACGCCGAACAAAACAATAAACACTACAAAAACAAACCGTGAGGCTAAAGGCTATGTGCCCTAAACAAAGTCAACTTCCCACCAAGACAGGTAAAAAAAAGGGCTACCTAAGTATGGTTCTCAATCAGAGACAACGATAGACAGCTGCCTCTGATTGAGAACCACACCCGGCCAAACACAAAGAAATAGAAAACATAGAACATAGAATACCCACCCCAACTCACACCCCGACCAAACCAAAATAGAGACATAAAAAGGATCTCTAAGGTCAGGGCGTGACAAGTGAAATGTCCAAACTGCACGTCAATCATTTGATGTCAATCAGTTTCATTAGATCTTCTTGAATGACTGTTTCCTGAGTGAATTAAAGCAGATGGCATTAACCTACTATTAGCCGTTCTTATATGATATCAGACGCTGTTTCGCTCCGATGCTTTATCTGAGATTTATTTGTCTCTGTCGGCGTGCATGTAGGTCAAATAAATCATCTATATTTAAATATTTTATTTGGACGGTCAAGGAGGTACGGTAGGGTATGGTAGGGTGGGCCACGCCTCCTAAAGCCACCATAACACCGGTCCTGTAATCATACTTTATATAATCTTAGACCCTGAGCCTAGCTACACCTGCCATAACCTTTGACCCTAGTTTGACCTCTAATCTCCCAAACCTCTAACCTCTAACAGCTGATCTCTAACATGTGTTCTGCTTCATATCCAAATTATCAGTCAGTTGTTCCAGAAGTCGTGCCCTGGCTGCATCCCTGACCCCTGACCTCTAATCCCTGACCTCTAACCCCTGACCTCTAACCTGTGTTCTGGTTGCTGTCCAGGTTATCAGCTAGTTGTTCCAGTAGTTGTCTCCTGGCTGCGTTCCGCCGGTGCTTCTTCCCCTCGTAGTGCTGCTGGGCCATCGCTGGGTTGTTGAACCATGCCCCACACAGGAAGCACGACCTACACGCTGTGTTGCCATTGGTCACTAGCCAGGTAATTGGAGGGGCTGGGGGAGGTGGCATTGGCAGAGGGGGCGTGTTGGATGGACAGGGGGAGCAGTCTGTGACACAGGAAACAGGAAATAAGGAGTGCGTATTCATGAAACGTGTTTATTAAGGAAAGTGTGTGTGTGTATTGGAAAACGTGCGTGTGTGTGTGTGTGTGTGTTACCTGTGGGAGGGGTAGTAGAAATAGTAGGTGAGGAGCCCAACACTAGTTTGACGCTCTTAGCATGGGTCTTTCCTTGGTAGTGGGACTGGGCCACTATGGCTGAGGTAAAGAACATGTTACACAGACTACAACACTTGTTACCATCCACAGCTGTCTCCTCACTATCCTGGAGGAGAAAGAGAGAGGAGCGAGAGAGGAGAGAGAATGAGAGAGGTGTGTGTGTGTGTGTGAGAGAGATTCAACCTTCCCAATTCATTGCAGAGATCAAAGGAAGCTGAGTTTTATCTGCAGACCCACAGGACTGCTGGACCAGTGCCCCCCATGGGGACAGAGCGCTTTGAATGTACACACACACACACACTGCACGTACAAAGAGTTTCCCTAGCAGAGGAAGAGGTACCATTCTGTCTGACTGACTGTTAGTTGGCCTAGCAGAGGAAGAGGTACCATTCTGTCTGACTGACTGTTAGTTGGCCTAGCAGAGGAAGAGGTACCATTCTGTCTGACTGACTGTTAGTTGGCCTAGCAGAGGAAGAGGTACCATTCTGTCTGACTGACTGTTAGTTGGCCTAGCAGAGGAAGAGGAAGAGGTACTATTCTGTCTGACTGACTGTTAGTTGGCCTAGCAGAGGAAGAGGTACCATTCTGTCTGACTGACTGTTAGTTGGCCTAGCAGAGGAAGAGGTACCATTCTGTCTGACTGACTGTTAGTTGGCCTAGCAGAGGAAGAGGTACCATTCTGTCTGACTGACTGTTGGTTGACCTAGCAGAGGAAGAGGTACCATTCTATCTGACTGACTGTTAGTTGGCCTAGCAGAGGAAGAGGTAGAGAGAGAAAAGGCATGCGAGAAAGACACAAACACTGACACATACAGACAGACGTACAGCGTTGTCAGGTCTCACTCACTGAAGGACAAGAAACAAGACAAAGGACATTCCTACATTCAGATCCTATCATGTTGACGATCGCTAGCTATGGTTTTTAACACTTTCCCCGCTAGTCAGGTTGGCCTAATGTTGCATTTCTGGCCTTTTGTATTATTCATGGCGGGGGCATTTCATCAGTACATTTATGGAAAGAATGCATGCAAAGTTATGTAGCATTCGATGCATGTCAGATCCACATGGGTAAATTGTAAGATTAAAATAATGCATAATTGCCATTATTGTAAAGTAGTCTTGCATCATTTAAAAAGGGAATTGAATACCTATATAACAATGCAGTACATTACAGACCCATATGCATGTGTGGATTGAAATGCAAGGGAAATATCAGGATTTTCACATCATTAAACTAACACATGATACATCTATTATATGACCGACACTGTTTCATAGCAGCCTGGTTGCAAGTCTCTGTAATGTTACAAGGAGTGGAATGTTCGCTAAACAGACTACAGCCCAGACTAGTTCCATACATGACATACGCACGATTTTCATAGCTTTGGGTGTCCAGAAGATAATTGAGTTCACAACTTTCTCCAAATGCAGATAAATGCTGGCTGCTAGCTAACATCAAGTAAGTTAGGTACCGGTGTTGTGCCGAAAATCCCCCTTCTAATTTCCTTCATTTCGTGGCTCAAGTCAAATACTTTATATAGAAGAAACTTCACGTCAGGTTAGGCAACAGAAATTAATAATTAATGTATGTGTGTTATATTAAACATAGAGGGAGTAAAATGTTGGCAAGCAATAAACATTTCA
Organism: Salvelinus namaycush; assembly: GCF_016432855.1. Lineage (NCBI taxonomy): Eukaryota > Metazoa > Chordata > Actinopteri > Salmoniformes > Salmonidae > Salvelinus > Salvelinus namaycush. The sequence continues at coordinate 1,055,169 of NC_052345.1, read as the reverse complement.
GAACAACTATGTCTGAAATATTATCCTTACACTTTCCAAAATACTCGTTGAATAAGACATGGGAGAGATGACGAATTTTGGGAAAGAGATTTATTTATAGACTAACACAAAAATCAGTAGCGGATTTAGGTACAAGCGACATGGGCAGCTGCCCAGGGGCATGTTGCCCGGGGCAACACGGGGCGCTGAAGGGGGGTTCGCCCAGGGCGCCATACAAGCTAGAACCGCCACATACACTTGAAACAAATAGCCAAACCGAAAACTGCCGACAAAAATGCTTTCTGCTACTAAGATCAGTGAAATGTAGGCTAAACTGACAAAGGAGTGAAGAGCAGAAATGTCAACTAGCAAGCAAGTCGCACTATGAAGAACGCGAAGGGGGGGAGATTTTCGGCCCAACACCTGTCCCGAAGCAAATGCTACGTATGTATTATAGGTATAACATATACTTTATGTATTTCACCGAAAATCCCTCATATTTATTATAATTAATTGTTTTAAGGTTATTTTGAGATGTGTTACACTACTTTCAAGAGTGAACTATTGTTTTGTATTTCTTTTCTAAATTGTGTTAATGCTGTGAGGTCATCAACGGTAGCCATGCTTTTACTCCTCGGTTTGCTCAGAGCGTGAAGAGGACAGGTATGTGTTATGTACGCTCCGGTCTTATGAATGTACATGTTCGCAAATGTCCACAAATGTACAAAAAAAGACTATCGAAAATTATATCGTAATTGATTTAGTGTTGCGCTACTGTTTTTAGGAATATATATATTAGTGTTAATGGGGATAATGTTCGAGTGCAACTTTGATAGCAACTTTGCAAGGCTTGCCCGGCCACCGTTACCTTTGCGGGAGAGGGTCTCAGGTGCAGACAGCGTGAGTTTTCTGACAGGAATTCTGTTCTCTTTTGTCTTTTATCAGGCAAATATACTTGTGTATGGCAGTCCAGAAGGCAGCATCAACCTTTGCTTTGGTTTTGTATCCATTCCATGCAGGTATGTTGTGAAATGTGACGATTTGATATTTCATGTTTCATGTGCTAATTAGTTAGCTGTTCATTTTGTTACTTGTCTGGGCATGTCAAAAATGGCGTTGTTGCCTCATTAGTATACCTCCGGTATAATGCTACAATAGTACACTAAGAAATATTTAGCATTTATTAGCAAATGATTTATGTACAACATTTATAAAATCAAATGTAAGTGTTGAAATAATGACCATGTACATTTTGTACAATACATTTTTTGTTGACGTGAGTTAGCTCTGAGCGTGATGAAGAGAGGCTAATACACGTGCTTCTACACCTGCATTGCTTGCTGTTTGGGGTTTTAGGCTGGGTTTCTGTACAGCACTTTGATATATCAGCTGGTGTAAGAATGGCTATATAAATACATTTGATTTGATATACTTGTGTATGGGAGTCCAGACAGCAGCATCAATCTTTGTTTTGTATTTGTATCCATCCCATGCAGTCACTAAAAGTGAGACAACCATCAGAATTGTGTCCAGAGACTTGTCTTCCACCTACACCTCACCAGAACACAATGCAGAAAGGTACAGTACCTGTACAGTGCCTTTAACACGTGCATGATAGGGAGATGACGCCAGAGATTGCATTGCATTACAACTTATCTTTTTTACCCTCTCTTTCCCCCTCTCCTTTCTCTCTTCCCTCTAACCTCTCTTTCTCTCTCCATCCCGTTTTCTATCTTCCTCTTTTTCTCTCCTTTTTCTCTCCCTCCCTTTTTTCTCTTCCTTTCTCACTCTCCTCTCTTTTCTCTCAATCCTTCTCTTCTCTTTCTTTTCTCTATTTTCTCTTTACTCTCACTTCTCACTTTTCTCTCTCTTCTCTCTTTCTATCGCTCTCCTTTCTCTAATTTTTCTCTTTCTATCGCTCTCCTTTCTCTAATTTTTCTCTTTCTATCGCTCTCCTTTCTCTCTCATTTTTCTCTTTCTATCGCTCTCCTTTCTCTTTCATTTATCTCTTTCTATCCCTTTCTCCTTTCTCTCTCCTTTCTTTCTCTCCTTTTTCTCTTTTCTCTCCTCTTTTCTATCTTTCTCCTTTCTCTCAAATTCATTTTTTTCTAATTCAAGCTGCTTTATTGGCATGTTAAACATTGTGTCAATATTGCCAAAGCAACAATGTATACAATATACATTGTAATACAATTATAAAAAATAACAAATACATTTACATTTAAGTCATTTAGCAGACGCTCTTATCCAGAGCGACTTACAAGTTGGTGCATTCACCTTATGATGTCCAGTGGAACAACCACTTTACAATAGTGCATCTAACTCTAAGGGGGGGGGGGGGGGGGGTTAGAAGGATTACTTTATCCTATCCTAGGTATTCCTTAAAGAGGTGGGGTTTCAGGTGTCTCCGGAAGGTGGTGATTGATTCCGCTGACCTGGCGTCGTGGGGGAGTTTGTTCCACCATTGGGGTGCCAGAGCAGCGAACAGTTTTGACTGGGCTGAGCGGGAGCTGTACTTCCTCAGAGGTAGGGAGGCGAGCAGGCCAGAGGTGGTTGAACGCAGTGCCCTTGTTTGGGTGTAGGGCCTGATCAGAGCCTGAAGGTACGGAGGTGCCGTTCCCCTCACAGCTCCGTAGGCAAGCACCATGGTCTTGTAGCGGATGCGAGCTTCAACTGGAAGCCAGTGGAGAGAGCGGAGGAGCGGGGTGACGTGAGAGAACTTGGGAAGGTTGAACACCAGACGGGCTGCGGCGTTCTGGATGAGTTGTAGGGGTTTAATCGCACAGGCAGGGAGCCCAGCCAACAGCGAGTTGCAGTAATCCAGACGGGAGATGACAAGTACCTGGATTAGGACCTGCGCCGCTTCCTGTGTGAGGCAGGGTCGTACTCTGCGAATAGTAAATTTAAATAGTAATATAAAATGGTAGTAAATGATAATATAAAATTAAATACAAAAATAACAACAATAAAATGGTAAGTCAATAGTAGAAATGTAATAAATATAAAAAGCTAAACATGGAAATGAAACTATAACTAACTTATAACTAAATAACTGTCATCTTCACCATTACATCAGTACTACAACTACCATTATCATTACTACTACTACTACTACCACCATCATCATCATTGCCACTACTACTACTACTACTACTACCACCATCATCATCATTGCCACTACTACTACTACTACTACTACCACCATCATCATTACTACTACTACCACCACCATCATTACTACTACTACTACGACCACCACCACCATCATCATTACTACTACTACTACCACCACCATCATCATTACTACTACTACCACCACCATCATCATTACTACTACTACCACCACCACCATCATCATTACTACTACTACCACCACCATCATTACTACTACCACCACCATCATCATTACTACTACTACCACCATCATCATTACTACTACCACCACCATCATTACTACTACTACTACCACCTCCACCATCATCATTACTACTACTACTACTACCACCACCACCACCATCATTACTACTACTACCATCATCATTACTACTACTACTACCACCACCACCATCATCATTACTACTACTACCACCACCATCATTACTACTACTACCACCACCACCACCATCATCATTACTACTACCACCACCACCATCATCATTACTACTACTACTACCACCACCACCATCATCATTACTACTACTACTACCACCACCATCATCATTACTACTACTACTACTACCACCACCACCATCATCATTACTACTACTACCACCATCATCATTACTACTACCACCACCATCATTACTACTACTACTACCACCACCACCATCATCATTACTACTACTACTACCACCACCACCATCATCATTACTACTACTACTACCACCACCACCATCATCATTACTACTACTACTACCACCACCACCATCATCATTACTACTACTACCATCATCATTACTACTACTACTACTACTACTACCATCATCATTACTACTACTACTACTACTACTACCACCACCACCACCATCATCATTACTACTACTACCACCACCATCATTACTACTACTACTACCACCACCACCACCATCATCATCATTACTACTACCACCACCATCATCATTACTACTACTACTACCACCACCATCATCATTACTACTACTACTACCACCACCACCATCATCACTACTACTACTACCACCACCATCATCATTACTACTACTACTACCACCACCATCATCACTACTACTACTACCACCACCATCATCATTACTACCACTACCACCACCATCATCATCATTACTACTACTACTACCACCATCATTACTACTACTACTACTACTACTACCACCATCGTCATTACTACTACTACTACTACCATCATCATTACTAATACTACTACTACTACTACTACCACTACTACCACCATCATCATTACTACTACTACTACCACCACCATCATCATTACTACTACCACCACCATCATTACTACAACTACCATAATCACCATTACTACTACCATCATCACCCTACTACCACCATCATTACTACTACCACCATCACTAAACTGCTACCATTACCATCACCCTACTACCACCACCATTACTACTACCACATCACTAAACTGATATCATTACCATCACCCTACTACCACCATCATCACTACTACCACCATCACTAAACTGCTACCATTACCATCACCCTACTACCACCATCACTAAACTGATATCATTACCATCACCCTACTACCACCATCATTACTACTACCACCATCACCACTACTACCACCATCACTACTACTACCACCATCATTACTACTACCACCACCATCACTAAACTGATATCATTACCATCACCCTACTACCACCATCACTAAACTGATATCATTACCATCATCCTACTACCACCGTCACTACTACTACCACCATCATTACTACTACCACCATCACTACTACTACCTTCACCATCACTAAACTGATATCATTACCACCACCCTACTACCACCATCATTACTACTACCACCATCACTAAACTGAAATCAATACCATCACTACTACTACCACCATCACTACTACTACCACCATCACTACTACTACCACCATCATTACTACTACCACCATCATTACTACTACCACCATCATTACTACTACCACTACTACCACCACCATCATCATCATTACTACTACTACCACCACCATCATCATCATCATTACTACTACTACTACCACCACCATCATCATCATTACTACTACTACTACCACCACCATTACTACTACTACTACTACTACTACCACCATCATCATTACTACTACTACTACTACTACCACCATCATCATTACTACTACTACTACTACCATCATCATTACTAATACTACTACTACCACTACTACCACCATCATCATTACTACTACTACTACCACCACCATCATCATTACTACTACTACTACTACCACCACCATCATTACTACAACTACCATAATCACCATTACTACTACCATCATCACCATTACTACTACCACCATCATTACTACTACCACCATCACTAAACTGCTACCATTACCATCACCCTACTACCACCACCATTACTACTACCACCATCACTACTACTACCATAATCACCATTACTACTACTACCACCACCATTACTACTACCACCATCATTACTACTACCACCATCACTAAACTGATATCATTACCATCACCCTACTACCACCATCATCACTACTACTACCACCATCACTACTACTACCACAATCACTACTACTACCACCATCACTACTACTACCACCATCACTAAACTGATATCATTACCATCACCCTACTACCCTTACCACTATTTGGAATGATAAACAACAATAATAATAGTAACAACAATAATAGTTTACTATAATAGTTTACAGTATTCTATTGTTTACTATGCAGATGTTATTTTTCAGTTTCCCTCAGGCTATGGCAGGTAAATACATATTTAGCTGCAAGAGGAGCCGTTGCTCCTTTGCCTATGAGTATTTTTAGTTTTTCCTCTGGGTTTAATTATTTAAAATTTGGAATAAATGTAGTAATTTCTGTGAACAATGAATCTCTTGGTGAGGAACATTTCTCACAGTAAAGGTGAGAGAAGAACCAAATCATCAGCATATAGCAGGTATTTTACCTCTGTGTCAAATAGTGTGAGTCCTGGGGCTGGAGAATGGTCCAACATGTCTGCTAATTCATTGATATAAATGTAGAAAAGATTTGGACTTAAACTCCAGCCTTGTCTCACACCTCGACGTTGTGAAAATAATTATGTTCTTTGGTTTTTGATTTTTATTGCACACTTGTTTCCTGTGTACATACATTTTATTAAGCCATACACCTTACCACCATGCCCACTTTAGAGAATTGTTTAGAATAGCCCTTCGTGCCAAATAGATTCAAATGCTTTTTTAAAGTCAATAAATCAAGCAAAGATTTTGCCACCTTTTTTGGTGGTGTAATGTCTGCTTCCAACTCACACTCTCAAACACATAGATCCCCTGAACGCATCTCACTCTCACCTGAATTCTGATCACCTGTTCACACACCTGTATGTCATTTACACACAATATTTAATTCAGTTCATTGTGAGGTATTGTTTGTTTTTGTCCACATTCTATTCGGAGCTCTGTTTATTTCCATATTAGTCCACCAGTGTATCGTAGTTTTTGGCCATCCTCACTAACAATGTTTTTTTGCCTATTTCCTGCATGTACTTTTGCCTATCAGATTTCCTGTCATCCACCTCTTTCCTGATCTCCCGGACTACGTTATTAGCCTTTTCCCTGCCTGTACTGTTACCTTTTTGGATTCCCTGTGTATGACCTTCTGCTTGTCCCTGGACTAGAGGTCGACCGATTAATCGGAATGGCCGATTTCAAGTTTTCATAACAATCGGTAATCAACATTTTTGGACACCGATCATGGCCGATTACATTGCACTGCACGAGGAGACTGCGTGGCAGGCTGACTACCTGTTATGCGAGTGCAGCAAGGAGCCAAGGTAAGGTGCTAGCTAGCATTAAATTTATCTTATTAAAAACAATCTTAACATAATCACTAGTTAACTACACATGGTTGATGATAATACTAGTTTATCTAGCTTGTCCTGCGTTGCATATAATCGATGCGGTGCCTATTAATTTATCATTGAATCACAGCCTACTTCGCCAAATGAGTGATTTAACAAGCGCATTCGCAAAAAAAGCACTGTCGTTGCACCAATGTGTACCTAACCATGAACATCAACGCCTTTCTTAAAATCAATACACAAGTATATATTTTTAAACCTGCATATTTAGTTCATATTGCCTGTTAACATGAATTTCTTTTAACTAGGGAAATTGTGTCACTTCTCTTGCGTTCTGTGCAACAGAGTTAGGGTATATGCAGCAGTTTGGGCCGCCTGGCTCGTTGCGAACTGTGAAGACTATTTCTTCCTAACAAAGTCAGCCAACTTCGCAAAACAGGGGATGATTTAACAAAACCACATTTGCAAAAAAAGCACAATCGTAACCATAAACATCAATGCCTTTCTTAAAATCAATACACAGAAGTATATATTTTTAAACCTGCATATTAGGTAAATGGCAGAGATTGGTGGAGTCAGGTAGGAGACCTGAGCCAACTCCCCGTGCTTACAGTGGCGAGAGAGTGACCGGGCATGCGCCGTGTTATGCGGTGAAGCGCACGGTGTCCCCAGTGCGCACGCATAGCCCGGTGCGCTACATCGCAGCTCCTCGCATCGGCCGGGCTAGAGTGGGCATCGAGCCAGGAGGGCTGATGCCGGCTCAGTGCATCTGGCCTCCAGTGCGTCTCCTCGGCCCGGGTTATACTGCACCAGCCTTACGCACGGTGTCCCCGGTTCGCCAGCACAGCCCAGTGCGGCCTGTTCCAACTCCCCGCACTTGCCGGGCTACAGGGGGTATCCAGCCAGGACGAGTTGTGTTAGCTCTGCGCTTGAGACCGCCAGTGCGCCTCCACGGCCCAGTGTATCCGGTGCCTCGGCTAAGGAGGAGGCCTCCTGCATGTCTCCCCAGCTTGGTGGTGCCTGTGCTAAGCCCTAACCCTCCTGCATGTCTCCCCAGCCTGGGGAGTCCTGTGCCTGCTGCCAGGGCCAGGCCTCCAGTGATGATCCATGGCAAGAAGCCTCCAGTGATGATCCATGGCACGAAGCCTCCAGTGATTGTTAACTCGAAATGACACAACGACAAGGTTCCAGTCCCTTGACAGCTCTGTTCCCTGCAAAAATCCAGATTTGATGTCTATGGAATTAAGTTTCCATTTTTTCTGGCAGATCACTGACATCAGCAATCTGAGTGACTCTGAGGCGCATGTCGGTGAGTCTTTTGGGAGTTCTTTAGCAGCCAGCTCCTCAAAACCTCTAGCCACTAGACGTGCTTTGGGCACTATTCCAGTTAAGGATTCTTTAAGGGTACACACCCACCTTGTTGAGACGCACTTTTGGCCAATGTCTTTGACTTCCTCAAACACTCCATTTTTCCTCCAATTACTGAGCTCATCTAGCTTAGCTGAGTCAAATGACACGTCCTTTGTTTCAAGTACATCATCATTTTAAATGTCATTCTGTTTTTCTCGATTTTCCATTGATTCAATTCTGATATTATCTACAAGTGACAGGTCAGCTGACCCTGTTGTACCAGAAAGTGTAGCTGGTTCAGAGTACTGCAAGTTGTACCAGTTCTTGTGTTTAACTTTTCCTGCTCGTCCAATGACGGTTGCTGTATGTGGAATACCACTTTCTCTGTCCATGTATTTAACAGTTTGTCCTGTTTTCAGATTGGAACAACCATGTTCTCTTAACACATATGGCTGTTGTTGAATGTTTTCCTCATTTGAACGCTCAATAGTATTACCTGTGGCATGGTTAAAGGTCTCTGCTCCATTTCCTGTGTCAGTTTCAGTGTCCATATCATTGGATGTGACATCTGGTAGGTTTGTGTCTGTTACTGTGTCCTTTTTGTCATTTTCATTAGGAGACTGATTCTCAGCTACAGCCCCTCTATCTTGTTGATCATTTACTTTCCGCAATCTTGAGTGATGCACCCTGACAATCATGCCTTCGTGCCTCACAAATATCACCACACCATCTTGACCAATGACTACTCCCGGTCCTTTCCACTCTTGACAGTCAACTCGTTTGTAGTACACTTTGTTTCCAGTTTCGTACTTCTCATCATCATTATTCCCTGAACTGCTGAGTATCTTCTGAAGTCTGTCAACTGTATCATGTCCAAACTGTTTGTAAAGCTTTTGCAATACTTTGTGTTTTTCTTTAGTGCTCATGTTCTCTGTGACTGTCAGAATCTCCATGTGCTCTGTGTCTGTCAGAATCTCATTTTTGCATGGACTCTGTGAGATGTCTTTGTCTAAAATGTTTACACAATAGTGGCCTGAGGTAGTAAGTTCAAGAGTCACTGGTTGTTTAAACATCACTGCCTTGTCATTTTTTATGTCTAGTACAGCCTCTGCCTTCTTGAGGGAAGCTTTGCTTAATAGTAAGGGGATATCTGTAGGGACCACCTCTGTTTCAATGTGACACTTAGTCTGACCAATTTTTGCTGGTATCTTAACTCTTGGTAGAATGGACAATTCTCCCATCTCCAAATTTGAAAGCTCTTTTGCTTGGTGTGTCAATCATATTTTGTACTTCTTTCATATTTAGTTCACTGACATAGCAATCAAGCCATTTTGCACCACACACTGTCCGTGTACATGCAGTATCAATAACAGCAGATCCTAAGGATTCAACTATAAAAATCTCAGTATCAGATTCATTTGAAAACAGTGTAATGTTACACTGCTCTATCTCTGTGTTTACATTTTCCTCTGTTAGTTTAACTTGTTCATTTTTATGAGGACAGTCTTTAACCCAATGGTAAGTGCTTTGACAAATTGCACATTTCGATCTCCTTCCATATGTGTCCAGTGGAGTTGTGCCGGGAAATGGCGCCCTCTTCTGGTTGTCTTGAGAACGTGACTTGTTGGCGCCTTTTCTGTGCTGCTCGGTGTAATATGCTGCGTCACTCACTTGCATTCCATCTGTTATTGGCGCGACAGACGTCTTCTCACCAAATATTATTTTTAGTGCTGACTTCATAGATGCAAAAGTCAGCACAGTACAAGCAGTCAAAGCCAACTGTTTCTCCCTACCATCTAGACAAGCAGTGTCTAGCAACTTGAAAGCTAACACTGCATCTGGGAGAACCATGTCGTACTTGCGCATTCTATTGTACCTCTGTTCGAAATCAATGATGTAGTCCGCCATTGCAACCGAAATATCTCTCGTAACACTGTCAAAGTTTGAATATGCCTCGTAGGCACGGTCTTTCTCTTCTTTAAGAAATACAGAATCCAGTGCTGTGATCAAAGTTCCCATACCGTCATCCTTGTTCAAATCCTCAACGGATATTTCCAGTGCTGTATCTCTCGCTCTTCCCTCGAGCGATAATACCACCGCAAGTGCTTGCTTTTTCGCGTCCAGATTAGTAACGCGTGTCCAGATTCCCAGTTCATTTTCCCAACTTTCGTACGACCTCTTCTCGTCGAAGCGAGGTGGCACGTTGTAGTTAGAAACCATCCTCTGCTACCAATGTTAACTCGAAATGACACAACGACAAGGTTCCAGTTTAACAAAGTTTACTCTACTATATGAACACACTACAAGGTAGCCATTACACTCAAGGCTAGGTCCAACAACGACCAGACTTCCTGCGCATGCGCACTCTTGACTGAGTGATAGCCCCGTAATAACAGAAATATAGGGATACTTAAAACATGAACTTAACAGTGATGATCCATGGCATGAAGCCTCCAGTGATGATCCATGGCACGAAGCCTCCAGTGATGATCCATGGCACGAAGCCTCCAGTGATGATCCATGGCACGAAGCCTCCAGTGATGATCCATGGCCCGAAGCCTCCAGTGATGATCCATGGCACGAAGCCTCCAGTGAGGATCCATGGCACGAAGCCTCCAGTGAGGAGTTATGGCACGAGGCCTCCAACGAAGGCCGTCAGTCCGGAGCCTCCAGCGACGCCCTCTAGTCCGGAGCCTCCAGCAACGTGTTCGTATTTATTAAAAGTATTATGCATACTTACCACGCTGCACCTTGGTCCTCTTCTCCTTCTCCCGACAACGTTCGTTACAATGGCACATATTGCACTTTAACTTTCTTCTCCAACACTTTGTTTTTGCATTATTTAAACCAAATTGATCATGTTTCATTGTTTATTTGAGGCTAAATTGATTTGATTGATGTATTATATTAAGTTAAAATAAAAGTGTTCATTCAGTATTGTTGTAATTGTCATTATTACAAATAAATAAATACAATTTTAAAAAATTGGCTGATTTAATTTGTATCATCGGTATCAGTTTTGAAAAATCCTAATCGGTCAACCTCTACCCTGGACCCTGCTACCTGCCTCCTCCTGTGGTCCTTTACTAAATAAACACCTCCTGCGCTTGAAACCAGCTCTCTGTCTCCCATCATACTCATTCCAGAATACCTCAGCTACATCTAACCCGACAGGAGTAATTAATCGATGAACTCTGCGACCTCTTTCGCCAGTCCATTCCTGTTTCACCGATACCAGGTGCCACAGCCTCCTCTCATTCATCTCTCCATATCCATGCCTAATAAATACGATGTCAAGGATTTCTCATGCAGTGTAACCTGTACATAGACCATCACCCCGCTGACTTCACCTCTGTCAAAGACAGAGTGGACTTCGTCATCTCCCTACTCACAGACAAAGCTCTGGATTGGGGCACAGTCCTGTGGGCCGCTCAAAGTTCTGAACTGTCCTCTGAATCCAGTTTCCACGCCCTCTTCAAGGAGGTGTTCGACCATTCGGCTTCAGGTCGTCACACCGGGGACCTGTTATGTGAGCTGCGACAGGGATCATCGCTCCACCACTGAGTATGCCCTTGAGTTTCGCACCATGGCTGCCGGCAGTGGATGGAGTGACCCAGCGCTCTTTACAGTCTACCGGAGGGGTTTTAATCGGAGTTACAGACCAAACTGGCCTGCAGAGGAGATTTAACTGACCTAAACCAATACATCCGGATGTCCACATCCAATGGTAACCTACTGGTGGACCGCAGACCTATATAGTCGCCCATGGCCTGCGAGTCTTCCACGCCCTTCTCTCGTCCATCACGGTCTAATAGCTCCGAACCCATGTAACTTGGCGGCGCCCCTCTCACGCCTGCCGAGAGACATCGGAGGTTACGTGTGAACCTGTTCCTCTATTGTGGAGAGAGTAACCACCTACCCAATAGCTGTCCGATTCCTGTATATGCCCAGTTCCCGAGCGTCTTCAGCAAGAAAAAGGCATCCATTCTGCCTCCTCATTGCCCGGAGGACTGCGCTATTGACCTCCTTCCTGGGGTATCTCCCCCTAAGGGTCGGATCTACCCCTTGTCCATCCCAGAGAATGAGGCTATGAACACCTATATAGAAGAGGCCCTCGACAAGGGATTCGTCCCTCCATCCATGTCTCCGGCTGCATCTAGTTTTCTTCTTTGTGAAAAAAAGGATGGTAGTCTCCATCCCTGCATAGATTACCGATCCCTCTTACAATCAAGAATCGCGTTCCTCTTCGTCTTATTCCGGCCGCACTAGAACAAGTTGGACAGGCTACTATCTACTCTAAACTGGACCGTTATAGTGAATACAACCTGGTCCGTATCCGAAGGGGGGATAAATGGAAGACGGCGTTCATCACCTCTAGGGGCCACTACGAATACCTGGTTATACCCTACGGTCTCACCAATGCGCCCACAGTCTTCCAGTCCTTCACAAAGGAAGTTTTCCAGGTCATAATCAACCAGTTCCTCATCGTGTACATTGACGATATCTTGATCTACTCTTATTCCATCCTCCAACGGCTACAGGACCACCATCTTTATGTCAAGGCTGAGAAGAGCGCTTTTCATGTAACTACAGTAACATTCCTAGGTATCGCGTTGACACCCGGAGGGGTCAACATGGACGAAGGCAAAGCCACTGCCGTGCTTAACTGGCCCAAACCTACCACTGTAAAGGAACTACAACGTTTCCTAGGATTTTCCAACTACTACTGCCGGTTCATCCAAAACTGCAGCAGCACAACCGCTTCTCTCTCAGCAGTCAAAAGACCCTCCAATGGACCGACACCGCCCTTACAGCTTTTGAAACCTTGAAACGCCTCTTCACCTCTGCACCCATCCTTAGGCAGCCAGATCCTACCCTTCCTTTTGTTCTGGAGGTTGATGCATCCGAGGTCGGCGTTGGAGCGGTTCTCTCTCAGCGGGTAGGGACACCTCCCAAATTATACCCGTAGGGCTTCTTTTCCAAGAAACTGTCACCCGCTGAGAAGAACTACGATGTCGGGGAACCGAGAGCTCCTCGCCATGAAGCTGGCTATCGAAGAGTGGCGCCACTGGTTGGAGGGAGCTCAACACCCATTCCTGGTCCTCAGGACCACTGGTTAGAGGGAGCTCATCACCCATTCCTGGTCCTCAGGACCACTGGTTAGAGGGAGCTCAACACCCATTCCTGGTCCTCAGGACCACTGGTTAGAGGGAGCTCATCACCCATTCCTGGTCCTCAGGACCACTGGTTAGAGGGAGCTCATCACCCATTCCTGGTCCTCAGGACCACTGGTTAGAGGGAGCTCATCACCCATTCCTGGTCCTCAGGACCACTGGTTAGAGGGAGCTCATCACCCATTCCTGGTCCTCAGGACCACTGGTTAGAGGGAGCTCATCACCCATTCCTGGTCCTCAGGACCACTGGTTAGAGGGAGCTCAACACCCATTCCTGGTCCTCAGGACCACTGGTTAGAGGGAGCTCATCACCCATTCCTGGTCCTCAGGACCACTGGTTAGAGGGAGCTCAACACCCATTCCTGGTCCTCAGGACCACTGGTTAGAGGGAGCTCATCACCCATTCCTGGTCCTCAGGACCACTGGTTAGAGGGAGCTCATCACCCATTCCTGGTCCTCAGGACCACTGGTTAGAGGGAGCTCATCACCCATTCCTGGTCCTCAGGACCACTGGTTAGAGGGAGCTCATCACCCATTCCTGGTCCTCAGGACCACTGGTTAGAGGGAGCTCATCACCCATTCCTGGTCCTCAGGACCACTGGTTAGAGGGAGCTCATCACCCATTCCTGGTCCTCAGGACCACTGGTTAGAGGGAGCTCATCACCCATTCCTGGTCCTCAGGACCACTGGTTAGAGGGAGCTCATCACCCATTCCTGGTCCTCAGGACCACTGGTTAGAGGGAGCTCATCACCCATTCCTGGTCCTCAGGACCGCCGTCATTTGGAGTACTTAAGACATGCTAAGAGGCTCAATCCCAGACACGCTCGCTGGGCACTCTTCTTCACCAGACTCAAATTCCAATTCACCGTCACCTATCTGTCCGGTAAGAAAAATGTGATGGCTGATTCCTTATCCCCTCTATATGACTCCCCTTCCTCTAACCCAGCTCCCGAGCCCATCCTGCCTCCGTCTTGTGTCGTGGGACCCATACAGTGGGAAATCCAATCAGCCGTCCAAGAGGCCCTACGCTCCGACCCAGCAACTAATGCAGTGGTGCCATACCTCGCTGAGTTCTGGCCATCCCGGGTTCACCCGGACCACGGAGCTACTGACACGCAAGTTCTGGAGGTCATCCCTAACAGCAGACGTACGAGATGACGTCCTGTCCTGTCTGTGCATGGGCAGAGAGCCCTCACCAACTACCGACCGGTAAACTCAAGTCTTTACCTACACCACACAGACCATGGTCCCACATCGCCATGGATTTCCTCACGGATCTGCCAGACTCTTCGGGCTTCACTACTATTTTAGTTGTAGTGGACCGGTTCTCCAAGATGTGCCGACTCATTCCCCTTCTGCATCTACCTAATGCCATGGAATTGGCCGAGTGCATGTTCCAACAGATGTTCCGTCTGTATGGGATCCCGGAGGACATCATTTCTGGTCGGGGGCCCCAGTTTGACTCCAGGGTGTGGAGAGACTTCTGCGAGTGACTGGGGGTCTCCATCAGCCTATCCTCCAGGTACCATCCCCAAACCAACGGGCAGACGGAACACCTGAATCAGGAAATAGGGAAGTACCTCTGCCAACACTGCACCCACCAACCACACGAGTGGAGTCGTTATCTAGCCTGGGCCGAATATGCACAGAACTCCCTGGTGCTTTCCTCACTCCTTCTCACTCCTTTTCAGTGTGTCCTTGGATACCAACCCCCCTCCATGTTCCCATGGGAAACAGAGCCCGGAAACAGAGCCCGGAACTCATTGATGCCCTGACATCAATGAGTGGTTTTGACGTAGTGAGCAGGTTTGGGAGACCGCACATCGGCACTTACCTCTCCCAGAAATGGTTCGCTGACCGGCGTTGCCGACCTACTCCACTTTTCCACCCTGGGCAACATGTGTGGCTCTCTACCCGGGACATCCTGCTTCGTGACCCCTGCAAAAAGTTCAGTCCCCGGTTCATTGGTCCCTTCAAAATAACACACCGCATCAATCCTGTCACCTACCGTCTCCAGTTGCCCCGCCATTACCGGATCTCCTCATCCTTCCATGTGTCTCTTCTCAAGCCTGTGAGTTACAGCCCTGTCCATCCTCCAGTTGCGCACTTAGGGGGCACCCCCTCCGTTTGACGTCGGCGGTGCACCGGCTTATTCCGTCCAAGCCCTCCTTGACTCCAAGTGCCTGGGTGGTCCCATTCTCTACCTGGTGGGGGGTACTGTAACGTCTGCTTCCAACTCACACCCTCAAACACATAGATGCCCTGAATGCAGCTCACCTTGCTGCCCACTTTCCAGCTTACACTCTCAAACACATTGATCCGCTGAACTCTCAAACACATTGATCCCCTTAACACAGCTCACTCAAGTTCCCAATCACCTGAATTCTGATCACCTGTTCACACACCTGTATGTCATTTACACACACTATTTAGTTCAGTTCATTGTGAGGTATTGTTTGTTTTTGTCCACATTCTATTCGGAGCTCTGTTTAGTTCCATATTAGTCCTCCCGTGTATCGTAGTTTTTGGCCATCCTCACTAACAATGTTTTTTTGCCTATTTCCTGCCTGTACTTTTGCCAATCAGATTTCCTGTCATCCACCTCTTTCCTGATCTCCCAGACTACGTTATTAGCCCTTTTCCCTGCCTGTACTGTTACCTTTTTGGATTCCCTGTGTATTACCTTCTGCTTGTCCCTGGACCCAGCTACCTGCCTCCTGTGTATGACCTTCTGCCTGTCCCTGGACCCTGCTACCTGTCTCCTCCTGTGGTCTCCTGCTGCTCCCTGCGCTTGAAACCAGCACTTTGTCTCCCATCATACTCATTACAGGTGGACATGTTTATTAATTAGTGTGTGAGATGTATATATGGTCAGTAGTGTGACGGTTGTGGAGAAATCCAATTTGACATTTACTGAATTACATTTTTTTCTTGAAAGGTTTGAATTCAAAGTGCTATAGATAACATTTCCCAAGTTGTTGTTTATGCACATTTCCCTGTAATTATTGGGGTCTGATTTGTCTCCACTCTTGTGGACAGGGGAAAAGTTAATACCATATTGAACAATTTTAAGCACACCATTTTGCAACTCAGGTGTGCTGTTTTTCAGCATTTCATTTCTGATGTTATCTAGACCACAAGATTTTATAGATTTGAGCTTTTCATTTAGTTCTTGTTGGGTTAGTGGGCAATTTAATGGATTTTGGTTGGTTTTAATGACTGATTCAAGGATGTTCAAATTTTCTTTAATTTCTAATTGTTTCTGTTGTCTTTTTGTGGGATGTTTTTGTAAAGATTATCAAAATACGTATTCCAAATTCCTTCATCTTGTATGGCTAATTCTTGTGGCTTTGTCGTGCTTAAATTGTTCCACGTGTTTCAGAACTGATTTTGTTCAATTGCGTTGTCAAGTGTCTTGTTGGTATAATTCGATGTGTTTCAGTGTATGTTTCTACGGCTTCAGAGTTTCACAATTTTCACAGCGTAGCTCTGGGTTGTTTTCTAATTGTTTAACATTCATTGTCAAACCATTTTTCAGAAACATTTTGTTTTTTGTTTCTGATGTTGCATTTCTTTGGTTTTCTCAAATTTGCTTTTAATGCTGCTTTTTGGAATATGCAATGGATGTTTTGAGTAGCCGAATTGACACCTTCTTTATTGTTTTGGTATTGTGAGTTATTGAAGAACTGTGTAGAGTTCAATGAATCTCTCTGCACTGTTTGATTGATGGTAGTAAACTTTCTCGATAGCCTGAGGGACAATGAATATCTGTCTCCACGACACCATGTTTCCAGTAGGATTATGATGTCCTGTCCCTTGATGTTTTTAATCAATTCTGGATGTGTTGTTTTATAACCAAAATGTGAAGAGTATAGGCACTGGATATTCCAAGAGCTGATAGTTAATGATCTCTTTTATAATAAGTGATATTCACTTCTTTTTTTCTTTCTCCCCCTTCTTTTTCTCTCTCCTTTTTGGCTCTCTCCCTTCCTCTCCTTTTTTTCTCTCTCGCGCCCTTCTCTCGCTTTTTCTCAATCGCTCTCCCTTTTTCTTGCTCTCCCTTTTTCTCTCTTTCTTGCTCTCTCTCTTTTCTCCATTTTCTCTCTCACTTTGTCTCTCCCCTTTTACTCTCTCTCTCTCCCCTTTTACTCTCTCTCGCTCCCCTTTTTCCCTCCACCCTCTTTCTCTCTTCCCTCTTTTTCTCTTTTTTCTGTCTCCTTCCTTTGTCTCTTTTCTCTCCTCTTTTTACTCCCCTTTTTCTCTCTCGCTCCCTTTTACTCTCTCTCTCCCCTTTTACTCTCTTCCTTTGTCTCTTTTCTCTTCTCTTTTTACTCTCCCCTTTTTCTCTCTCTCCCCTTTTACTCTCTCTCTCGCTCCCCTTTTTCCCTCCACCCTCTTCCCTCTTTTTCTCTTTTTTCTGTCTCCTTCCTTTGTCTCTTTTCTCTCCTCTTTTTACTCTCCCCTTTTTCTCTCTCGCTCCCTTTTACTCTCTCTCTCCCCTTTTACTCTCTTCCTTTGTCTCTTTTCTCTCCTCTTTTTACTCTCCCCTTTTTCTCTCTCTCCCCTTTTACTCTCTTCCTTTTACTCTCTCCCCTTTTTCTCTCGATCTCTCTTTCTCTCTTCTCTCTCTCTCTCCCCTTTTTCTCTCTCTCCCATTATCTCTCGCTCCTCCTTTTTTCCCCCTCCCTTTTTGTTTCTCCGTTTGTCTCTCTTCCCTCTTTTTCTCTTTTGCTCCTCCCTTTTTGTTTCTCTCTCCCCATTCTTTTTTCTCTTTCCTTTTTATCTCTCCCTTCCTCTCCCTTTTCTCTCTCTCTCCTCTTTCTCTCTTGCCCTTCTTTTTTCTCTTTCCTTTTTATCTCTCCCTTTCTCTCTCGCTCCCTTTTCTCTGTCTCCCCTTTTTTTGTCTCCCTTTTTCTCTCTCTCTCCCCTTTTACTCTGTTCCCTTTGTCTCTTTCTTTCTGTCTCTCCCCTCTTTATATATTTTCTCTCTCGCTCCTGTTTTCTCTTTCTCTCCCCTTTTGTATCTCTCCCTCTTCTTTTTGTTCATCTCCCCCCCTTTTTTTCTCTACTCTTCTGCTCTCTCGCTCCCTTTTTTTTCTCTCACGCCCTTATTTTCTTTCTCTCCATTTTCTCTCTTGCTCCCTTTTCCCGTCTATCCTCTTTTTCTCTCCTTTCTCTCTCCCCTTACTCTCTCTCGCTCCCTTTTTCTCTCACTCCTCCCTTTCCCCCCCTCCCTTTTTGTTTACCTCCCTTTATGTCTCTCTCTCTTGCTCCTCCCTTTTTGTTTCTCTCGCTCCCTTCTTTTTTTCTTTCTCTCCATTTTCTCACTCCCTTTTTTTCGCTCTTCCTTCTTTATCTCTTTTTTCTCTCTCCTTTTTGACTCTTTCTGTCTCTTGTCTCTCCCCCCTTTTACTCTTTCTCTCTCTCCCCTTACACTCCTCTTTTTCTATCTCCTTTTTTTCTCGCTCTCTCCCCTTACACTCTCTCTCCCCTTACACTCTCTCTCCCCTTACACTCTCTCTCTCCTTACTCTCTCTCTCTCTCCTTACTCTCTCTCTCTCTCTCCTTACACTCTCTCTCTCTCCTTACACTCTCTCTCCCCTTACTCTCTCTCTCCCCTTACTCTCTCCTCTTACTCTTACTCTCTCTCCCCTTTCTCTCGCTCCCTTTCTCTCCCCCTTCTTTTTGTTCATCTCCCCCCTTTTTTCTCTACTCTTTCGCTCTCTCGCTCCCTTTTCCCCTTTATCTTTCTCTCTTCCCTCTTTTTCTCTTCTTTTACTCTCTCTCTCTTACTCTCTCCTTAAGCTCTCTCTCCCCTTTCTCTCTGCCTTTTTTCTCTTTCTCTCGCTCCCTTTTTTTCTCTTTCGCTCTTCCTTCTCTTTTTTCTCTCCTTTTTGACTCTTTCTGTCTCTTGTCTCCCCCCTTTTACTCTCTCTCTCTCCTCTTACACTCTCGCTCCTTACACTCTCTCTCCCCTTTCTCTCCCTGTCCTCTTACTCTCTCTATCTCTCTCCTCTTTCTCTCTCCCCATACTCTCTCTCGCTCTCCCCTTATCACTCGTTCCCTTTTTCTTTCGCTCCCTTTCTCTCGCTCCTCCATTTCTCTTTCCTATCTTTTCCCCCCCTCCCTTTATGTTTCTCTCCCTTTTTGTTCCTCTCCCTATATGTCTCTCTTCCCTCTTTCTCTCCTGCTCCCTTTTTCTTTCTTGCTCCTCCCTTTTTGTTTCTCTCTCCCCCTTTTTGTCTCCCTTTTTTCTTTCTCCATTTTCTCTCTTCTCACTCCCTTTTTTCTCTAACTTTTTTCTCTCTTCTTTTTGACTCTTTTGTCTCTCCCCCTTTTACTCTTTCTCTCTCTCCCCTACTCCTCTTTTTTTCTTGCTTCCTTTTTCTCTCGCTCCTCCATTTCCCTCTCTCACTCCTCCCTTTTCCCCTCCCTTTTTGTTTCTCTCTCCATTTCATCTCTCCTTTCCTCCCTTTTTCTCTCTGCTCTTCTTGCACCCTTCTTTTTTCTTTCTCTCCATTTTCTCTCACCCCTTTTACTCTCTCTCCTTTTTGACTATTTTGTCGCTCCTCCCTTTTTACCCCCTCCCTTTTTGTTTCTCTCTCCGTTTATGTCTCTTCCCTTTTTTTCTCTCTTGCTCCTCCCTTTTTGTTTCTCTCTGCCCTTCTCTCTCGTGCCCTTTTTTTCTCTTTCCTTTGTTTCTCCCTTCCTCTCCCTTTTCTCTCTCTCGGTCCTCCATTTCCCTTTGTCTCCCTCTCCTTTTTTCTCTCTATTTTTTTCTCTCTCTCTTCCCATACTCTCTCTCTAATTTCTCTCTCTCTCCCCT
Organism: Salvelinus namaycush; assembly: GCF_016432855.1. Lineage (NCBI taxonomy): Eukaryota > Metazoa > Chordata > Actinopteri > Salmoniformes > Salmonidae > Salvelinus > Salvelinus namaycush. Next base: position 1,034,794 of record NC_052345.1, on the reverse strand, counting down.
TTTACTCTCTCTCTCCCTTTCTCTCGCTCCTCCCTTTTTGTTTTTCTCCCCCCTTTTTGTTTCTCTCCCCCCTTTTTTCTCTCTCCCCTCTACTTTTTTCTCTTTTTCTTTTACTCTCTCTCCTTTTACTCTCTCTCTTCTCCATTTTCTCTCTCGCTCCCCTTTTCTCTTGCGCCCCTTATTTTCTTTCTCTCCATTTTCTCTCTCGCGCCCTTTTCCCTCTATCCTTTTTCTCTGTTCCCTTTGTCTCTTCTTTTACTCTCTCCTCTTTTACTCTCTCCTTTCTTTCTATATCTCCTTTTTTCCTCTCCTCTTTCTCTCTCCTCTTTTACTCTCTCTTTTTACTCTCTCCCCCTCTCATTCTCTCTTTTTTTATCTCACTCTTTTACTCTTTCACTCTCTCCCCTTACTCTCTCTCCTTTTACTCTCTCTCTCTCCTCTTTTTCTCTCTCCTCTTTTACTCTCTCTCTCCTCTTTTACTCTCTCTCTCCTCTTACTCAATTTTTTTTTCAAATTCAAGCTGCTTTATTGGCATGAAAAACATTGTGTCAATATTGCCAAAGCAACAATGTATACAATATACATTGTAATAAAATTATAAACAATGACAAATAATAATATAGAATGGCAGTAATTAATAATACAAAATTAAATATAAAAATAGTAACAATAAAATGGTAACAGTCAATAATGTAATAAAAAAATGAAACTATAACTAACTTATAACTAAATAACGGTCATCTTCACCATTACATTGGTACTACAACTACTATCATCATTACCACTACTACCACCACCACCATCATTAAACTGCTATCATTACCATTACCACCCATACCATTACTACTTGGAATGATAAACAACAATAATAATAGTAATAACAATAACAGTAATAACAATAACAGTCATAAGTGCTGCTTACTATGCAGATGTTATTATTCAGTGTCTCAGGCTATGGCAGGCAAATACATATTTGGCTGCAAGAGGAGCCATTGCTCCTTCGCCCATGAGTATTTTTAGTTTTTCCTCTGGGTTTAATAAGTTAAAATTTGGAATAAATGTAGACATTTCTGTGAATAATGAATCTCTTGGTGAGGAATATTTATCACAGTAAAGGAGAAAGTGCATCTCTGTTTCTACATCCCCTGTCGTGCAGTGATCACATACACGCTCCTCTTTGGGTAGCCATGTCTTTTTATGTCTGCCGGTTTCTATTGCCAATCGGTGGTCACTCAGCCTGTACTTGGTAAGGATCTGTCTCTGCTTCGTATCTCTGACAGAGTAGAGATATTCAGCCAATTCATATTCTCTGTTTAGGGTCAGATAGCAATTTAGTCGGCTTTGGGATTTTGTTTCGTTTTTCCAATGTTGTATATATGAGTCCTTTGATTGGTTCATGATTTTGTTTATTGGAATTCTTTCTTTTGAAGCAGTGCTGGTGTCAGCTTGGTTGGTGAGGTCCAACACCAGCTGACTTGAGAGGGCTCGTTTCTGGGCTCAGCTCTTGGGTTTGAAGTGCTTTAAATTGCAGACTCGAATTTGGACTTGAATTTAGATGTAGCCAAAATTTTAATGATCTTTTCTGTATTTTCATTATTACTGGAAAGCGGCCCAATTCTGCCCTACATGCATTAGTTGGTGTATTTCTCTGGACTTGTAGGATTTTCAGACAGAATTCTGCATGTAGGGCTTCAATTGGATGTTTGTCCCACATTTTAAAGTCCAGTTTATTGAGTGGCCCCCAAACCTCACTTCCGTAAAGAGCTATTGGTAGGATTACACTGTCAAATATTTTGGTCCAAATTCTAATTGGGATGTTGATTTTGAATAATTTCATTTTTATTGCATACAATGCTCTGCGGGCTTTTTCTTTGAGTGCATTCACTGCCCTATTAAAGTTTCCCGATGCAGATATGGTCAGACCAAGGTAGGTGTAATTTTTTGTGTGTTCAATGATGGTGTTGTTCAGGGTGAATTTATATTTGTGTTTCTGACATCTGTTTTGTTTTTGGAAAATCATGATTTTAGTTTTTGGGAAATTTACTGCCAGGGCCCAATTATGGCAATATTGCTCTAGAATATTAATGTTCTGTTGAAGACCTTCTTTGGTTGGTGATAGAAGTACCAAGTCATCAGCATATAGCAGGTATTTCACCTCTGTGTCAAATAGTGTGAGTCCTGGGGCTGGAGAATTGTCCAACATGTCTGCTAATTCATTGATATAAATGTTGAAAAGATTTGGACTCAAACTACAGCCTTGTCTCACACCTCGACATTGTGAAAAGAATTCTGTTCTTTGGTTTTTGATTTTTATTGCACACTTGTTTTCTGTGTACATACATTTTATTAAGTCATACACCTTACCACCAAGCCCACTTTGGAGAATTTTGTAGAATAGCCCTTCGTGCCAAATAGAATCAAATGCTTTTTTAAAGTCAATAAAGCAAGCAAAGATTTTGCCCTCTTTTTTTTTGGTGGACGTGTTTATTAATTAGTGTGTGTAAGGTGTATATATGGTCAGTAGTGCGATGGTTAGGGAGAAAGCCAATTTGACATTTAGTTATTACATTTTTTTCTTGAAGAAAGGTTTGAATTCTTGAATTCAAAATGCTACAGAAAACCTTTCCCAAGTTACTGTTTACACAAATTCCCCTGTAATTATTGGGGTCTGATTTGTCTCCACTTTTGTGGATAGGGGAGATGAGCCCCTGGTTCCAGACATCAGGGAAGCAGCCAGAAGTTAAAACCATGTTGAACAATTTAAGCACAGCATTTTGCAACTCAGGTGTGCTGTTTTTCAGCATTTCATTTCTGATGTTGTCTAGACCACAAGCCTTCTTTGATTTAATAGATTTGAGCTTTTCATTTAGTTCTTGTAGGGTTATTGGGTAATCTAATGGATTTTGGTTGTTTTTAATGACTGATTCAAGGATGTTCAATTTTTCTTTAATTTCTAATTGGTTCTGTTTTAAGTCTTTTTGTGGGATGTTTTTGTATAGATTATCAAAATAAGTTTTCCAAATTCCTACATCTTGTATGGCTAAATCTTGTGGCTTTGTTGTGCTTAAATTGTTCCACATGTCCCAGAACTGATTTTGGTCAATTGCGTTTTCAATTTCATCAAGTGTCTTGTTGGTATAATTCAGTTTCTTGCGTTTCAGTGTATGTTTATACTGTTTCAGAGTTTCCAAGTATTCATATCGTAGCTCTGGGTTGTTTTGCTGCTTATGTTTTTTGTTTGACATTTGTCTTAGGTGTTTTCTAATTGTTTTACATTCATTATCAAACCATTTGTCAGAAACATTTTGTTTTTTGTTTCTGATGTTGCATTTCTTTGGTTTTCTCAAATTTGCTTTCGATGCTGCTTTTTGGAATACGCAGTTGATGTTTAGAGTAGCCGAATTGACACCATCTTTATTGTTTTGGTATTGTGAGTTATTGAAAAACTGTATAGAGTTCATCATTTCATTTGAGTTCAATGTTTCAATGAATCTCTCTGCACTGTTTGGAGCCCATCTGTACGATTGGTTTATGTTGTAGAGTTTATTGGGCAGTTTTTTTGAATGAATATTGCCGGTTAATTTCTTCAAAAACACGTTGATCTGACTGTGATCTGACAATAGTGTCTGTGGTCTGACAGTGAATGCACTAATGGAGGAGGGGTCAATGTCCGTGATGGCATAATCGACTACACTTGTCCCAAGAGCTGAGCAGTAAGTAAACTGACCTAAAGAGTCCCCTCTGATTCTACCATTAAGCATGTACAGGCCTAAGGCTCGACAGAGATGCACTAACTCCTTCCCATACTCTCTCTCTCTCTCTTTCTCTCTCTCTTACTCTCTCTTACTTACTCTCTCTCTCTTACTCTCTCTTACTCTCTCTCTCTCTTACTCTCTCGCTCCTCTTTTACTCTCTCTCGCTCCTCTTTTACTCTTTCTCGCTCCTCTTTTACTCTCTCTCCTCTTTTACTCTCTCGCTCCTCTTACTCTCTCTCGCTCCTCTTTTACTCTCTCCTCTTTTACTCTCTCCTCTTTTACTCTCTCCCCTTACTCTCTCCCCCTTCTTTCTCTCTCGCTCCCGTCTCCCTTTTGCTCTCTCTGTTTCTCTTTGCGTTGTCTCTCTTTTACTCTTTCTCCCTATCTCTTTTTCCCCTCTCCTCTTTTTCTCCCTACCCTCTTTTTCTTTCTGTCTCTCTATTCTCTCCGCCTTTTTTCCCTCTATCCCCAGTCTGTTTTCTCTCGCTCTTTCGCTCCCTTTTTCTCTTTCTATGGACGCAATAGCGCTATGTGGCCACCAGATGGAGGAATTGGAACAAAATTAACATGAAGTCACTGCCATTATCGGACAATTTCCAATGGGATTTAAAAAAAAAAAAAAAAATTAATTTATGGGTAATAATAGGAGGAAGATGGATGCCCCCCCCAAAACATTATATATAGGGGTAAAAGGGGTCAAAATAAGGAACGCTTCACGAATTTGCGTGTCATCCTTGCGCCTGATGGGGCTCATTCTTCTCTGTCCTAAATGTTCTAAATGTTCTAAATGTTCTAAATATTTTCCAAATAGCCATATCCAATCAGAGCTTCAGCTTGTTCTAAATTGGAGAAAGAGAGCAAAAACCAACCAATGAACAGCCTATCTTGTTCATTATTTTTTCAGCCAATCATCTTCCTCTGAAATGTTCCCTACCGTCACTTCGTCAAAATCTTTTTCCAGGCAGCCATTGATTGAGCATACACACGGTGAGTATCCGAGGTAATTTTGCCTAATTTGCAAAGAATTTAACATCAACGAGTATAAATGTGATGAAATAAGACAATAACAAGTCAAGCCAACCGAATTGTTTAACTACAGGGACTACCCAAATTGTTTAATTTAACAACGTCTGTAGATCGCTAGCTACTGTAGCTATAGTCACTGTTAGCATTGGCTGTAAAATATTTTCCTGACAGAAATCGATGATACCCGATGAATATATGAGGGAATTGCGCTTAGTTTGCAAAGAAATGATAATAACCGACGAGTAGCACGTCTAGGCAACCGAATTGTTTGACTACAGGGGCTACCCAAGCTGTGTAATTTAACGTGTTTATATCGCTAGCTACTTTAAACTAGGTTTACAAAATCTCAAAAGTTTATTTGACCGCTGACAACCCTATAAAACCTTAGCTAAAATTTCTATCATCTCAAAGTTGGAATTGTATACTACTTAAATGTCTATTTTCCTTCGTTTTTTGATGGCATGCATTTGAAGTGTATGTTGTTGGATGCATTGTATGATATGTGACAACCTGGGGCAAACGTGTCTTTCTATGAATTTAACTAAACTGAATGTAACTGCATCTAAGTTATTAACCCTGCCCTGGCACCCCCCACCACACTGTTGAACCTAGCAGACATATCAATCAAACGTGAGTTCCTTTATATGTACCTAATATGGTTATGCTGTCGCTTGTCGCTGCACTCCTCACTCATGATAATAGTTTGTTTCTTGCCAATAAGATGGAAATTCCTAGGTTCCGGTTCACACCCTCACAGGAGTTGGTCCTCAGGGCCACACCCCAGGCAGTTAAAGTGGCCGCTGACGGCCCCCCTGCCTCGGGTGCTCAGGGCCCTCCTGTGAGGGCTAAGAAGTGGGAGGAAGTGGAGGCAGAGGCTCGAGCCCGCGTCGTCTCCGAGGGAGGTGACCCCGGTGCAGAGATGGTCGTCCTGAGCCAGTGCACGGTTCAGTTCGGCAAGTACCGGGGTCAGACCTTCAAGTGGATGATGGAGAACGACGTGGGCTACATGGTGCACCTGGTAACGGTGCATCAGAAGGAGAGAGAGCGAGAGTGCAGCGTTTCCCAGCATCCCCTGATGGCCAACAAGGACGCCTTGACTCGCTACTCGTGCGCCTATCCGGCCTTCGCTGAGATGGTCAGGTTCAACCGGGCGCACGAGGAAGCTAAAGTCCTGTCCTCCCAGCCAGGTGAGTTTGTTTAATTCTCCTCATTGTATGTAAGATGTAACTCTTTTGCTCTGATAGTTAATTGGTTCCCGTGCTGATTTCAGGCCAGGGGGGCAAGGCCCTTGTTGGCATCGGGAAGTACAAGTGGGACACGCTGCAGGACCTGTATGAGGCTACGGGTGCAGACAGGATAAGGTAATGGGTGCACGTGTCTTTTGTGTTTTCTTTGTTCATGTCAGTGTGTTTTATGCAACATTTTACATCTGAAATGTTCCCTCTACTGTATCTCACAGATATGTCAGGAGCATGAGGACGCAGACACCCCGTTATCCTGGGAGTGCGATGGCCGCCTTGATTGATTACATTCAGCGCAGAGACCAGGAGGGGGTAGCTGCTGTGGCCAGGCCCGCCGCAGCAGCCAGCACCACCCCCGCCAGCACCACCCGGCCCAAGAGTGCGGCTTCGTAAGTGTTACATATCATCTTAAAGGAAAATATAATTCTACTTGTTCCACACAGTTGGAAATGATGACATATATGCTATGTTTTGTTTTCAAAGGCCTCTTGGTCCTGCGATCTCTGCGTTCCTGTCAAGGCGCTCTCTCACCCCAGGTGAACTGCAGGTGAAGATGAAGAAGCTCATGGCTTCTCAGCCTGCAGTTCAAGGTGAGTGTCTAGTTACACATGTAAGATAATTTGAACTTTTTGGATAAGCTGTGTAGCTCCTAATCCTTTCTCTCTCCACTTGCTATAGGGGTGTCTTTCCCTCGACCAGCACTGCCACCAACAGATCTATCGGACGCAGAGCTGGTCAAAGCAGCTGCTGACATAGACACACGTATGTTTTTACGTCACTATTAATTGACAAAGCACATTTGAAAATTATTCAGTTAAAGTTTGTTGACATATTAAAGTGTTTTTAATATTTTTCCTATCATCAGCCCAAGGAAATGTATTGGTAAGAGTCATCTGGGTTTAGAGGAGAGTCACTGCATGTATGAACTACTAAATAACGTATCTTGCCACTGTAGCTGTCATCCTGTATGTCACGTATTCCTAACTTTCCTTTTTCCATTTAAATCACTAATTTCATTTCATTGTTTTGTTACATCCTATCACTGATTGATATTCATCTGGGCATGTTGGAATGTGCTAATAACTTAATCACCGTTATCTACATGTGTAATATGTCTGTCCATGCATGCAAGCATTTATTTATTTATGCATTCATTCATTTAACCTATTTATTTCTGTGTCACTGCAAAAGCCGTAGCCCTACAGGTTCCCCCATCGCTCCCTCAGCCTCTGACTCCAACTGACCAAGCCCCGGTTCCTACCCCGGTTCCTGCCCCGGTCGCTGCTCCTGCCCCACGGGGGCAGAGCGAAGAGGAGGATTTGCCCCGGCAGTCCTTCCTGCCTCCAAGGCCCTCCTCAGAAAGTGCTGAGGTAAATTCATCAACTGTAATTACTCCACATTGTTAAGATAGTAAGCCAAATTGGACACAGTTGTCTTGTCTCCTGGATACTCTCTCCCTGTCCGTTTCTCTGAAACATTATCATCCCTTCTCCCCCGCCTCCATCACTCTCTCCCCCAGCTGCTGCTTCCAGAGAGTTGGCGTTCATCTCTCACCAAGGAGCAGCAGCGGTGGATCGGCCGCACGCTGTTCACCAGGAACAGCATTGGGAGGTCGACACTCACCACTGACCTGGTCTCTTTGAGCTGAATCAAAGGACCATCAGTCAATGGTAAGACATTAACTTATGGACGACTTGTTACATAAAGCCATGTGACTAATGACAATTTGTGTGACAGCTTGTGTTTCTTTTCTCTCCCTGTTTCAGGTACTCCCGGCGTCAGAAGGAGAGGGAGAGGATGGTGCTGCAGCAGGGAATGGGGCTCGCTGCTGCCCCCAGCGTCACCGCCCAGCCCCTCCCTGCAGCCAAGCCCCTCCACTTCAAGCAGGAGGGAATCAAGGCACCCTTCCCTTTCCCTACGCCGCCCCCCCCTGTCCCACGCCAGACCACCCAGCAAGGAGAGCCAACCCACGCGCCCATTCTGCCAGCCGACCTGGAGCAACAACCCCCCGCACTTCCAGGCCCCTCCGAAGCCCAAGGACAACAGACGGGCTGCTCTTTACCTCCTCCAGTGCCAAGGACAACGGCTTGGAGGAGGAAGAGGATGGCGGAGGAAACACAGGAAGGGACAGCCGGGAAGAGAAGGCAACGTGAGCATTACGTCTGCGCCAAATGCGGGTTGCCGAAGCGTAGGGAGACGGGGCACAGCCGCTTCGGCATCGCGACTTTCTGCTCTGTTGCTGCGGGGGGTAAGACCGTGGCCCAGTGGCTGGCGGAAATGAAGGACGCTAAGGGGAGAAGTGAAGGACACTGAGCCACTGGCTGGGTGGTCGGACGTTTTTGTTGTTGTAAATAGTTCACCGTTTTCCTCTACTTGGACCGAGACCTTGAGCGCGGTGTAGAGGCTTGTGTGTGTTGAGGACCCTCAGAGCTATATTGTTTGGAGTCTATAAGACTACTGGTAGGGTTACCCATGGTAGGCAGTTCTGAGGCGAGACACCAGACTAACATCGGTCCGTTGCCAAACAAAATGCACATGAACATTTTATTAACATAGTTCAATAAGAAGACTGTATAGCAAAGACAGACAGACAGGATTGTGATGAACCTGTATAAAAATAAAAAAAAACGATAGACATTAAAATATACAAATCAAACATGATTTATCAATACATCTTCAAGTGAATTATGGTGTGTTAAAATTTGTGTAAAGAGATTGCTGACATTGAATGTGTTAATTTGTGTATGGAGATTGCTGACATTTATTTAATGTTTATTGGATTTGATAATTTAATAAATATCTTCCATTTCATCCTGTTTCATCATTAAAATTCCTATACTGGGCTTCTGTGTCTGTCATCACTGTTTAGATCTGGTGCTCAAAAGCACATGGCTACTTAATATGCATTGTTGACACGTCCCCTGCCAACTCCTCCTCTCACCCAGCAAAATCCCCCATTTTCCCCTCCTGCTTCGACAGAGAACAATGGGCAATATCTTTTGCGCAGGGGCCATGCTAATCTTCTCTGTATCGTTCCAATTTTAGTATATGTGCTGCCGAAGCGAGCACAATACAGACATAGGAGAGGCCCTCATATATAGAGCACAACCCCCCTGACGTTTCGGGTCCTGGTTGGGGTCAAACAGACCTTCAGAGGCTCAACAACCACCCTGAGAAGATTTCCACAGGATATTGTATAGACATGAACCTGGTAGAGATAATAATGGCCACCTTGTGTGTTGTAATGTTCTAGCCTCTGCCTCAGAGAGTTGCAATGTATGCTGGGTGATATGCGAGTACACTGTCCCATCTAGGACGTTGATAGGGTAGAACATAACGACACGTAGCAAAAGCCCTCCCACAAAACTCCACCCACTCACTGAAACCCGACACGCTCTGGGGCTGCATTCACAAAAGGTCCTCACACACAGACGTAGCAGGAAATGTGAAGCCTACGAGAGAGAAACCCTAACATGAGAAAAGAGGGAAGAAAGAAAGGATAAAGGGAAAAAGAGAGACATAAAGAAGGGGGAGAGAGAAAGAGTCATAATGGAGATATAAAGAGAAGAGACAGAGAGGAAGTGAGAAAGTAAAAGGGGAGAGAGAGTAAAAAGATAGAGGGAAAAGGGAAGCGAGAGAGAAAGAAAATAAGAAGGGCGCATTAGAGAGAGAGAAAAAAGGGGGGGAGAGACAGAAAGAGTCAAAAAGGAGAGATAACGAGAGAGAGAGAGAAACCCTAACATGGGGATTTTAAAATCGTCTACCTTATGTGAAAATGTGCTATTTGGTATACAGTGAAGTCAGCCAAACCAAAGAGAGAGAGAGAGAGAAAGGAGAGAGAGAGAGACTACATAATTTCCTTGACGAACACAACGTCCTGAGCGGAAGCCAGATTGGATTTCTAAAAAATTATCGTACAACAGACCACATTTACACCCTCCACACTCTAATTGATAAACAAGTTAACCAAAACAAAGGCAAAATCTACTCGTGTTTTGTAGATTTCAAGAAAGCATTTGATTAAATTTGGCACGAAGGTCTTTTTTATAAACTAATAGAAAGTGGTATTGGAGGGAAAACATATGATTTTATTAAATCAATGTACACTATAAACAAATATGCGGTTAAAATTGGCAACAAGCAAACAGACTTCTTCTCTCAGGGGCGTGGAGTGAAACAGGGCTGCCCAATAAGTCCAACATTATTTAACATCTACATTAATGAATTGGCAAAAACATTAGAAGAATCGGCAGCACCTGGTATCACCCTACACAACACTGAAATCAAGTGTCTGCTGTACGCAGGTGACCTGGTGCTGCTGTCTCCCACTAAATAGGGGTTACAGCAGCACCTAGATCGTCTTCACAGGTTCTGTCAGACCTGGGCTCTGACCGTTAACCTAAAAAACCCAAATATAATGATATTCCAAAAAAGGGCCGGAAATAAGGATGACAAATATAAATTCTATTTGGACACAGTTCTATAAGAACACACCAAAAACTACACATATCTAGGACTAAATATCAGCAACACAGGTAGCTTTCACATGGCTGTGAATGAGCTGAGAGACAAAGCAAGAAGAGCATTCTATGCCATTAAAAGGAACATCAGAATTGAAATTCCAATTAGAATCTGGCTAAAAAAAATTCAATCAGTTATAGAACCAATTGCTCTATATGGCAGTGAAGTATGGGGTCCACTCTCTAATAATGAATTTACTAAATGGGACAAACAGCCAATTGAAATATTGCATGCAGAGTTTTGCAAGACTGTATTGCAAGTACAAAGAAAAACTCCAAATAACGCATGTAGGGCAGAATTGGGCCAATACCCCCTCCTCATTCGAATAGAAAAAAGAGCCATCAAATTTTACAACCATCTAAAAACAAGTGACCCTAAAACATTCCATCACACAGCTCTACAATGTCAAGAGATGAAACCAGAGAAGAGTCCCCTCAGCCAGCTGGTTCTGAGGCTCAGTTCACCAACCCAAACCAACCCCATAGAGCCTCGGGACAGCCCTCAGAAAATCTGGCCCAACCAAATCATCACAAAACAAAAAGAAAAATATATCACCTATTGGAAAGACACCACAAAAAATCAAAGTAAACTTCAATGCTATTTGGCTCTAAACAGACAGTACATGGTGGCAGACTATCTGACCACTGTGACTGATAGAAAACTGAGGAAAACATTGACTAGGTACAGACTCAGTGAGCACAGTCTGGCTATAGAGACCGGTCGTCACAGACAAACCTGGCTGCCCAGAGAGGACAGGCTGTGCTCACTCTGCTCCAGGGGAGAGGTAGAGACAGAGGTGCATTTCCTATTACACTGTGACAAATACTCAGACCTAAGAGCATATTTCTTTCCCAAAATGATAATTCAATACAAAGAATTTGAAACTATAAAAGATGAAGAAAAAATCTAATATTTATTGGGTGAAAAGCCAAAATGTGCAATTTTGGCAGCCAAATATGTGTCCTCCTGCCACAACCTGAGGGACAGCCAGTGAAAAGTGCAAAGTAATGTTGATAATATTTCCCATTTAGCTTAGTTTTGTTTTGTCTTTCATACCAGGTCATATGTCTTCTCAGTCATGTTGACACTGATCTACTACCATTGCTTTAATGTATTGTTGTTCTGATTAATATTGTTGTTGTTGTTAATGGTAATCCCATGTCCACTACTACTATTATTATTGCTGTTGGTCCCACCATTTATTTATATATAAATATATATATATTTTGTATATATATACATATATATTTTTATTTTTCGATATGTATACTTTGACAATGTAAGTAATAATGAACTTGCCATGTCAATAAAGTCAATTGAATTGAGAGAGCGAGTAAAAGGAGAGAGAGAGTAAAAGAGAGAAAGTAAAAAGGAGAGAGAGAGAGAAAAAGGAGAGAGAGAGAGAGTGTAAAAGGAGAGAGAGAGAGAGAGATAAAGGAGAGAGAAAAGAGGGAAGAAAGAAAGAGGATAGAGGGAAAAGGGAGAAAAAGAGAGAGACAAAAAGGGAGGAGCGAGAGAGAGAAAAAGGGGAGAGACAGAAAGAGTCAAAAAGGAGATATAAAGAGAAGAGACAGAGAGGAAGTGAGAAAGTAAAAGGGGAGAGAGCGAGAGAGTAAAAGGAGAGAGAGAGAGAGAAAGTAAAAAGGAGAGAGAGCGAGTAAAAGAGGAGAGGGAAAAAGGAGAGAAAGAAAATCAGAAGGGCGCGAGAGAGAGAAAAAGAAGGGGGAGAGAAACAAAAAGGGAGGAGAGCTAAAGAGAGAGGAAGTGAGAGAGAAAAAGGAGAGAGAGAAAGCGAGAGAAAGGGGAGAGAGAGAGAAACCCTAACATGGGGATTTTAAAACCTTATGTGAAAATGTGCTATTTGGTAAGAAAGAAAGTGATCAATGATCAACTGTAAAAACTGTTGTTTTGTGGACATTTTGACTTTAGTTATAGATGTAGAGACATTTAATTCATTATTTTAAGGAATGATTCTAGACTAAAATGTAGTGTAATAAGCTCAGCGTTTTCTGAATTAGAGCTTTTGGACTCCTTCCTCTGCTGGTTTGAGTTGCTTTTCCCCTGGTCTTTGTTCCTCACCCTTCCCCCGCTCTCTGCAACATGGCCCGGCCAAAGATACTTATAACTAACTCCCCATTTAGTAGCGAGATAAGCAGAATAGAGCGACACAGAAGAGTAGTAGAGAAGGAGAACGAGAGAAACAGCAGAGGAGAGGGAAACGGTAAAGAGAGCGATAGAGAACTAAAGATTCATATGTGGCCTGGCCGTGGTTGGAAGGTGACTGTTTCAGCTTTCATGTTGACACATTGCCAGTGTGGTTCAATAAGAGTTTTTTTAACTGGTGGTGGGGGGAGAGAGAAAAGGGAGAAGAGACAGAAGGGGGAGAGGGAGAATGAGAAAAGAGGATATGGGGGACGCTACATGGCCACCAGATGGAGGAATTGGAACAAAATTAGCATCCATCTGGTGGCCACATAGCGCTATTGCATACATTGGCTTTAATTTTTAAAATACCCAATACGAAATTGACTTCATGTTAATTTTGTTCCCATACCTCCATCTGGTGGCCACATAGCGCTATTGCATCCATTGGCTTTATCACTGACTGTCAGCCCTCTTTTTCTCTCGCTCTCTCCTTTTTTCTCAATCCCCCTTTCGCTCTCTCATTTTTGTCTCTTTTCTCTCCTCATTCTTCCCCTTTTTCTTAAACTCTCTCCCCTTTCTCTTTTTGTCTCTCTCCTTATTGAACCAAAGGGGAGAATGAGGAGAGAAAATAAAGAAAAGGGGGAGAGAGACAAGAGGAGAGAGAGATAAAGGGGAGAATGAGAAAAGAAAAATGGGGCGAGAGAGAAATAAATGGGGAGGGATCGCAAAAGGGGAGGGAGAGCAAGAGAAAAAGAGGAAGGAGAGAAAAGGGGGGAGAGAGACAAAAAGGGAGTGAATGAGAGAAAAAGGGTGAGAGACAAAAAAGGGGGAGAATGAAGAGAGAGAAAAAGGGAGAGGGAGTGAGAAAAAGGGGGAGAGAGAAAAAAGGGGGGAGAATGAGGAGAGAAAGAGAGAAGGGAGCGAGTGAAAGGGGAGAGAGAGAGAAAAGGGGTAGAATGAGGAGAGAAGTGGGAGAGCGAGACAAATGAGAGAGAAAAAGGGAGAGGGTGAGCGAAAGGGGGAGAGAGAAAAAAGGGAGAATGAGGAGACAATAGATTTATTTATTTTTATCAGAAAAACGAGAGTTCAACTCCTCTCTCATTGCACTATGTTCAGCTCTTGTTCCACAGACTAAGTCCAGCCGTGCACCTGGTAATTGAACGGGTTACCATGTGCAAATTCCGGTATGACTCGAAATGGCTTCAGGAGGGTGCTGGAGGTCCATCTGGTATGGCTCTAAATGGCTTCAGGGGGTTGCTGGAGGTCCTTGGCCGGGTAGTGAGGGGAAATAGGAGGAAAAGAATGGGGAAAATATGGGGGACGGGAACATAGGAGGGTCAAATTAGGGCTGTGGAAAATATATGGGGGAATAAATAGCGGGGTGAAATAGGGGAGGGTAAAATTATTTACCTTCCCCTCCCCTATATATTTCCCACTATTTTCCCCTCCCATAATACCCTTCCCCTTACCCCTATTTTACCCTCCCAAATTTCCATTCCCCTCTATATTTTTCCCACTTTATCCCCTCCCCTCTTTTCCCCTCTCCCTATTTGCCATCCCTCAGATTTTTCCCACTATTTTCATTTTTGTCTTCTATCCCTCCCTCTCCCCTTTTCTCTCTCTCTCTCCCCCCTTTTAATCTCTCTCCCCCTCTCTCTTTCCCCCCATGTCATTGGTTTGGCTGACAGTGTCAGTGATAAAGCCAATGGATGCAATAGCGCTACGTGGCCACCAGATGGAGGTATTGGAACAAAATTAACATGAAGTCAATTTCCAATGGGATTTAAAAAATAAGCCAATGGATGCAATAGCGCTACGTGGCCACCAGATGGAGGAATTGGAACAAAATTAGCATCCATCATTTCATTTCATCACTCATTTTTGTCTCTCTTTTCGCTCCTCATTCTCAGTCTCCCCTTTCTCTTTTGTCTCTCTCCTCCCTTTTTATCTTCCCGCGCACCCTTTTTCTCACTCCATTTTCGATCTCTCCCTCCTCATTCTCTCCCTTTTCGCTCTATCTCTCTCATTCTCCCCCTTTTTCTCAATCCCTCTTTCTTGTTTCTCTCCCCCTCCCTTTTTCAAGCTCTCCCATTCTCCTCTCCCTCCCTTTTTGTCACTCTCCCTTTTTCTCTCGTTCTTTCTCTCCCCCTTTTTATTGTTTTTGTCTCCCCCTTCTGTCTCTCCTCTTTTCTCATTCTCCCTCTCCCTCTTCTGTCTCTTCTCCCTTTTCTCTCTCTCCCTCCACCACCAGTTTTAAAAACTCTTATTGAACCACACTGGCAATGTGTCAACATGAAAGCTGAAACAGTCACCTTCCAACCACGGCCAGGCCACATATGAATCTTTAGTTCTCTATCGCTCTCTTTACCGTTTCCCTCTCCTCTGCTGTTTCTCTCGTTCTCCTTCTCTACTACTCTTCTGTGTCGCTCTATTCTGCTTATCTCGCTACTAAATGGGGAGTTAGTTATAAGTATCTTTGGCCGGGCCATGTTGCAGAGAGCGGGGGAAGGGTGAGGAACAAAGACCAGGGGAAAAGCAACTCAAACCAGCAGAGGAAGGAGTCCAAAAGCTCTAATTCAGAAAACGCTGAGCTTATTACACTACATTTTAGTCTAGAATCATTCCTTAAAATAATGAATTAAATGTCTCTACATCTATAACTAAAGTCAAAATGTCACAAAACAACAGTTTTTACAGTTGATCATTGATCACTTTCTTTCTTACCAAATAGCACATTTTCACATAAGGTTTTAAAATCCCCATGTTAGGGTTTCTCTCTCTCTCCCCTTTCTCTCGCTTTCTCTCTCTCCTTTTTCTCTCTCACTTCCTCTCTCTTTAGCTCTCCTCCCTTTTTGTTTCTCTCCCCCTTCTTTTTCTCTCTCTCGCGCCCTTCTGATTTTCTTTCTCTCCTTTTTCCCTCTCCTCTTTTACTCGCTCTCTCTCCTTTTTACTTTCTCTCTCTCTCTCTCCTTTTACTCTCTCGCTCTCTCCCCTTTTACTTTCTCACTTCCTCTCTGTCTCTTCTCTTTATATCTCCTTTTTGACTCTTTCTGTCTCTCCCCTTTTTCTCTCTCTCGCTCCTCCCTTTTTGTCTCTCTCTTTTTCTCCCTTTTCCCTCTATCCTCTTTCTTTCTTCCCTCTTTTCTCTCTCCTTTATCTCTCTCTCTCTCTCTCCTTTTACACTCTCTCTCTCTCCTTTTTCTCTCTCTCTCTCCTTTTTACTTTCTCTCTTTTACTCTCTCTCTCCTTTTACTCGCTCTCTCAATTCAATTGACTTTATTGACATGGCAAGTTCATTATTACTTACATTGTCAAAGTATACATATCGAAAAATAAAAATATATATGTATATATATACAAAATATATATATATTTATATATAAATAAATGGTGGGACCAACAGCAATAATAATAGTAGTAGTGGACATGGGATTACCATTAACAACAACAACAATATTAATCAGAACAACAATACATTAAAGCAATGGTAGTAGATCAGTGTCAACATGACTGAGAAGACATATGACCTGGTATGAAAGACAAAACAAAACTAAGCTAAATGGGAAATATTATCAACATTACTTTGCACTTTTCACTGGCTGTCCCTCAGGTTGTGGCAGGAGGACACATATTTGGCTGCCAAAATTGCACATTTTGGCTTTTCACCCAATAAATATTAGATTTTTTCTTCATCTTTTATAGTTTCAAATTCTTTGTATTGAATTATCATTTTGGGAAAGAAATATGCTCTTAGGTCTGAGTATTTGTCACAGTGTAATAGGAAATGCACCTCTGTCTCTACCTCTCCCCTGGAGCAGAGTGAGCACAGCCTGTCCTCTCTGGGCAGCCAGGTTTGTCTGTGACGACCGGTCTCTATAGCCAGACTGTGCTCACTGAGTCTGTACCTAGTCAATGTTTTCCTCAGTTTTCTATCAGTCACAGTGGTCAGATAGTCTGCCACCATGTACTGTCTGTTTAGAGCCAAATAGCATTGAAGTTTACTTTGATTTTTTGTGGTGTCTTTCCAATAGGTGATATATTTTTCTTTTTGTTTTGTGATGATTTGGTTGGGCCAGATTTTCTGAGGGCTGTCCCGAGGCTCTATGGGGTTGGTTTGGGTTGGTGAACTGAGCCTCAGAACCAGCTGGCTGAGGGGACTCTTCTCTGGTTTCATCTCTTGACATTGTAGAGCTGTGTGATGGAATGTTTTAGGGTCACTTGTTTTTAGATGGTTGTAAAATTTGATGGCTCTTTTTTCTATTCGAATGAGGAGGGGGTATTGGCCCAATTCTGCCCTACATGCGTTATTTGGAGTTTTTCTTTGTACTTGCAATACAGTCTTGCAAAACTCTGCATGCAATATTTCAATTGGCTGTTTGTCCCATTTAGTAAATTCATTATTAGAGAGTGGACCCCATACTTCACTGCCATATAGAGCAATTGGTTCTATAACTGATTGAATTTTTTTTAGCCAGATTCTAATTGGAATTTCAATTCTGATGTTCCTTTTAATGGCATAGAATGCTCTTCTTGCTTTGTCTCTCAGCTCATTCACAGCCATGTGAAAGCTACCTGTGTTGCTGATATTTAGTCCTAGATATGTGTAGTTTTTGGTGTGTTCTTATAGAACTGTGTCCAAATAGAATTTATATTTGTCATCCTTATTTCCGGCCCTTTTTTGGAATATCATTATATTTGGGTTTTTTAGGTTAACGGTCAGAGCCCAGGTCTGACAGAACCTGTGAAGACGATCTAGGTGCTGCTGTAACCCCTATTTAGTGGGAGACAGCAGCACCAGGTCACCTGCGTACAGCAGACACTTGATTTCAGTGTTGTGTAGGGTGATACCAGGTGCTGCCGATTCTTCTAATGTTTTTGCCAATTCATTAATGTAGATGTTAAATAATGTTGGACTTATTGGGCAGCCCTGTTTCACTCCACGCCCCTGAGAGAAGAAGTCTGTTTGCTTGTTGCCAATTTTAACCGCATATTTGTTTATAGTGTACATTGATTTAATAAAATCATATGTTTTCCCTCCAATACCACTTTCTATTAGTTTATAAAAAAGACCTTCGTGCCAAATTTAATCAAATGCTTTCTTGAAATCTACAAAACACGAGTAGATTTTGCCTTTGTTTTGGTTAACTTGTTTATCAATTAGAGTGTGGAGGGTGTAAATGTGGTCTGTTGTACGATAATTTTTTAGAAATCCAATCTGGCTTCCGCTCAGGACGTTGTGTTCGTCAAGGAAATTATGTAGTCTCTCTCTCTCTCCTTTCTCTCTCTCTCTCTCTTTGGTTTGGCTGACTTCACTGTATACCAAATAGCACATTTTCACATAAGGTAGACGATTTTAAAATCCCCATGTTAGGGTTTCTCTCTCTCTCTCGTTATCTCTCCTTTTTGACTCTTTCTGTCTCTCCCCCCCTTTTTTCTCTCTCTCTAATGCGCCCTTCTTATTTTCTTTCTCTCTCGCTTCCCTTTTCCCTCTATCTTTTTACTCTCTCTCCCCTTTTACTTTCTCACTTCCTCTCTGTCTCTTCTCTTTATATCTCCATTATGACTCTTTCTCTCTCCCCCTTCTTTATGTCTCTCTTTTTCCCTTTATCCTTTCTTTCTTCCCTCTTTTCTCATGTTAGGGTTTCTCTCTCGTAGGCTTCACATTTCCTGCTACGTCTGTGTGTGAGGACCTTTTGTGAATGCAGCCCCAGAGCGTGTCGGGTTTCAGTGAGTGGGTGGAGTTTTGTGGGAGGGCTTTTGCTACGTGTCGTTATGTTCTACCCTATCAACGTCCTAGATGGGACAGTGTACTCGCATATCACCCAGCATACATTGCAACTCTCTGAGGCAGAGGCTAGAACATTACAACACACAAGGTGGCCATTATTATCTCTACCAGGTTCATGTCTATACAATATCCTGTGGAAATCTTCTCAGGGTGGTTGTTGAGCCTCTGAAGGTCTGTTTGACCCCAACCAGGACCCGAAACGTCAGGGGGGTTGTGCTCTATATATGAGGGCCTCTCCTATGTCTGTATTGTGCTCGCTTCGGCAGCACATATACTAAAATTGGAACGATACAGAGAAGATTAGCATGGCCCCTGCGCAAGGATGACACGCAAATTCGTGAAGCGTTCCTTATTTTGACCCCTTTTACCCCTATATATAATGTTTTGGGGGGGGCATCCATCTTCCTCCTATTATTACCCATAAATTATTATTTTTTTTTTTTTTTAAATCCCATTGGAAATTGTCCGATAATGGCAGTGACTTCATGTTAATTTTGTTCCAATTCCTCCATCTGGTGGCCACATAGCGCTATTGCGTCCATAGAAAGAGAAAAAGGGAGCGAAAGAGCGAGAGAAAACAGACTGGGGATAGAGGGAAAAAAGGCGGAGAGAATAGAGAGACAGAAAGAAAAAGAGGGTAGGGAGAAAAAGAGGAGAGGGGAAAAAGAGATAGGGAGAAAGAGTAAAAGAGAGACAACGCAAAGAGAAACAGAGAGAGCAAAAGGGAGACGGGAGCGAGAGAGAAAGAAGGGGGAGAGAGTAAGGGGAGAGAGTAAAAGAGGAGAGAGTAAAAGAGGAGAGAGTAAAAGAGGAGCGAGAGAGAGTAAGAGGAGCGAGAGAGTAAAAGAGGAGAGAGAGTAAAAGAGGAGCGAGAAAGAGTAAAAGAGGAGCGAGAGAGAGTAAAAGAGGAGCGAGAGAGTAAGAGAGAGAGAGAGTAAGAGAGAGTAAGAGAGAGAGAGTAAGTAAGAGAGAGTAAGAGAGAGAGAAAGAGAGAGAGAGAGAGTATGGGAAGGAGTTAGTGCATCTCTGTCGAGCCTTAGGCCTGTACATGCTTAATGGTAGAATCAGAGGGGACTCTTTAGGTCAGTTTACTTACTGCTCAGCTCTTGGGACAAGTGTAGTCGATTATGCCATCACGGACATTGACCCCTCCTCCATTAGTGCATTCACTGTCAGACCACAGACACTATTGTCAGATCACAGTCAGATCAACGTGTTTTTGAAGAAATTAACCGGCAATATTCATTCAAAAAAACTGCCCAATAAACTCTACAACATAAACCAATCGTACAGATGGGCTCCAAACAGTGCAGAGAGATTCATTGAAACATTGAACTCAAATGAAATGATGAACTCTATACAGTTTTTCAATAACTCACAATACCAAAACAATAAAGATGGTGTCAATTCGGCTACTCTAAACATCAACTGCGTATTCCAAAAAGCAGCATCGAAAGCAAATTTGAGAAAACCAAAGAAATGCAACATCAGAAACAAAAAACAAAATGTTTCTGACAAATGGTTTGATAATGAATGTAAAACAATTAGAAAACACCTAAGACAAATGTCAAACAAAAAACATAAGCAGCAAAACAACCCAGAGCTACGATATGAATACTTGGAAACTCTGAAACAGTATAAACATACACTGAAACGCAAGAAACTGAATTATACCAACAAGACACTTGATGAAATTGAAAACGCAATTGACCAAAATCAGTTCTGGGACATGTGGAACAATTTAAGCACAACAAAGCCACAAGATTTAGCCATACAAGATGTAGGAATTTGGAAAACTTATTTTGATAATCTATACAAAAACATCCCACAAAAAGACTTAAAACAGAACCAATTAGAAATTAAAGAAAAATTGAACATCCTTGAATCAGTCATTAAAAACAACCAAAATCCATTAGATTACCCAATAACCCTACAAGAACTAAATGAAAAGCTCAAATCTATTAAATCAAAGAAGGCTTGTGGTCTAGACAACATCAGAAATGAAATGCTGAAAAACAGCACACCTGAGTTGCAAAATGCTGTGCTTAAATTGTTCAACATGGTTTTAACTTCTGGCTGCTTCCCTGATGTCTGGAACCAGGGGCTCATCTCCCCTATCCACAAAAGTGGAGACAAATCAGACCCCAATAATTACAGGGGAATTTGTGTAAACAGTAACTTGGGAAAGGTTTTCTGTAGCATTTTGAATTCAAGAATTCAAACCTTTCTTCAAGAAAAAAATGTAATAACTAAATGTCAAATTGGCTTTCTCCCTAACCATCGCACTACTGACCATATATACACCTTACACACACTAATTAATAAACACGTCCACCAAAAAAAAAGAGGGCAAAATCTTTGCTTGCTTTATTGACTTTAAAAAAGCATTTGATTCTATTTGGCACGAAGGGCTATTCTACAAAATTCTCCAAAGTGGGCTTGGTGGTAAGGTGTATGACTTAATAAAATGTATGTACACAGAAAACAAGTGTGCAATAAAAATCAAAAACCAAAGAACAGAATTCTTTTCACAATGTCGAGGTGTGAGACAAGGCTGTAGTTTGAGTCCAAATCTTTTCAACATTTATATCAATGAATTAGCAGACATGTTGGACAATTCTCCAGCCCCAGGACTCACACTATTTGACACAGAGGTGAAATACCTGCTATATGCTGATGACTTGGTACTTCTATCACCAACCAAAGAAGGTCTTCAACAGAACATTAATATTCTAGAGCAATATTGCCATAATTGGGCCCTGGCAGTAAATTTCCCAAAAACTAAAATCATGATTTTCCAAAAACAAAACAGATGTCAGAAACACAAATATAAATTCACCCTGAACAACACCATCATTGAACACACAAAAAATTACACCTACCTTGGTCTGACCATATCTGCATCGGGAAACTTTAATAGGGCAGTGAATGCACTCAAAGAAAAAGCCCGCAGAGCATTGTATGCAATAAAAATGAAATTATTCAAAATCAACATCCCAATTAGAATTTGGACCAAAATATTTGACAGTGTAATCCTACCAATAGCTCTTTACGGAAGTGAGGTTTGGGGGCCACTCAATAAACTGGACTTTAAAATGTGGGACAAACATCCAATTGAAGCCCTACATGCAGAATTCTGTCTGAAAATCCTACAAGTCCAGAGAAATACACCAACTAATGCATGTAGGGCAGAATTGGGCCGCTTTCCAGTAATAATGAAAATACAGAAAAGATCATTAAAATTTTGGCTACATCTAAATTCAAGTCCAAATTCGAGTCTGCAATTTAAAGCACTTCAAACCCAAGAGCTGAGCCCAGAAACGAGCCCTCTCAAGTCAGCTGGTGTTGGACCTCACCAACCAAGCTGACACCAGCACTGCTTCAAAAGAAAGAATTCCAATAAACAAAATCATGAACCAATCAAAGGACTCATATATACAACATTGGAAAAACGAAACAAAATCCCAAAGCCGACTAAATTGCTATCTGACCCTAAACAGAGAATATGAATTGGCTGAATATCTCTACTCTGTCAGAGATACGAAGCAGAGACAGATCCTTACCAAGTACAGGCTGAGTGACCACCGATTGGCAATAGAAACCGGCAGACATAAAAAGACATGGCTACCCAAAGAGGAGCGTGTATGTGATCACTGCACGACAGGGGATGTAGAAACAGAGATGCACTTTCTCCTTTACTGTGATAAATATTCCTCACCAAGAGATTCATTATTCACAGAAATGTCTACATTTATTCCAAATTTTAACTTATTAAACCCAGAGGAAAAACTAAAAATACTCATGGGCGAAGGAGCAATGGCTCCTCTTGCAGCCAAATATGTATTTGCCTGCCATAGCCTGAGACACTGAATAATAACATCTGCATAGTAAGCAGCACTTATGACTGTTATTGTTATTACTGTTATTGTTATTACTATTATTATTGTTGTTTATCATTCCAAGTAGTAATGGTATGGGTGGTAATGGTAATGATAGCAGTTTAATGATGGTGGTGGTGGTAGTAGTGGTAATGATGATAGTAGTTGTAGTACCAATGTAATGGTGAAGATGACCGTTATTTAGTTATAAGTTAGTTATAGTTTCATTTTTTTATTACATTATTGACTGTTACCATTTTATTGTTACTATTTTTATATTTAATTTTGTATTATTAATTACTGCCATTCTATATTATTATTTGTCATTGTTTATAATTTTATTACAATGTATATTGTATACATTGTTGCTTTGGCAATATTGACACAATGTTTTTCATGCCAATAAAGCAGCTTGAATTTGAAAAAAAAATTGAGTAAGAGGAGAGAGAGAGTAAAAGAGGAGAGAGAGAGTAAAAGAGGAGAGAGAAAAAGAGGAGAGAGAGAGAGTAAAAGGAGAGAGAGTAAGGGGAGAGAGTGAAAGAGTAAAAGAGTGAGATAAAAAAAGAGAGAATGAGAGGGGGAGAGAGTAAAAAGAGAGAGTAAAAGAGGAGAGAGAAAGAGGAGAGGAAAAAAGGAGATATAGAAAGAAAGGAGAGAGTAAAAGAGGAGAGAGTAAAAGAAGAGACAAAGGGAACAGAGAAAAAGGATAGAGGGAAAAGGGCGCGAGAGAGAAAATGGAGAGAAAGAAAATAAGGGGCGCAAGAGAAAAGGGGAGCGAGAGAGAAAATGGAGAAGAGAGAGAGTAAAAGGAGAGAGAGTAAAAGAAAAAGAGAAAAAAGTAGAGGGGAGAGAGAAAAAAGGGGGGAGAGAAACAAAAAGGGGGGAGAAAAACAAAAAGGGAGGAGCGAGAGAAAGGGAGAGAGAGAGTAAAAGGGGAGAGAGAGAGAAATTAGAGAGAGAGTATGGGAAGAGAGAGAGAAAAAAATAGAGAGAAAAAAGGAGAGGGAGACAAAGGGAAATGGAGGACCGAGAGAGAGAAAAGGGAGAGGAAGGGAGAAACAAAGGAAAGAGAAAAAAAGGGCACGAGAGAGAAGGGCAGAGAGAAACAAAAAGGGAGGAGCAAGAGAGAAAAAAAGGGAAGAGACATAAACGGAGAGAGAAACAAAAAGGGAGGGGGTAAAAAGGGAGGAGCGACAAAATAGTCAAAAAGGAGAGAGAGTAAAAGGGGTGAGAGAAAATGGAGAGAAAGAAAAAAGAAGGGTGCAAGAAGAGCAGAGAGAAAAAGGGAGGAAAGGAGAGATGAAATGGAGAGAGAAACAAAAAGGGAGGGGAAAAGGGAGGAGTGAGAGAGGGAAATGGAGGAGCGAGAGAAAAAGGAAGCAAGAAAAAAAGAGGAGTAGGGGAGAGAGAGAAAGAGTAAAAGGGGGAGAGACAAAAGAGTCAAAAAGAAGAGAGAAAAAAGTTAGAGAAAAAAGGGAGTGAGAAGAGAGAAAATGGAGAAAGAAAAAAGGGAGACAAAAAGGGGGAGAGAGAAACAAAAAGGGAGGAGCAAGAAAGAAAAAGGGAGCAGGAGAGAAAGAGGGAAGAGAGACATATAGGGAGAGGAACAAAAAGGGAGAGAAACATAAAGGGAGGGGGGGAAAAGATAGGAAAGAGAAATGGAGGAGCGAGAGAAAGGGAGCGAAAGAAAAAGGGAACGAGTGATAAGGGGAGAGCGAGAGAGAGTATGGGGAGAGAGAAAGAGGAGAGAGATAGAGAGAGTAAGAGGACAGGGAGAGAAAGGGGAGAGAGAGTGTAAGGAGCGAGAGTGTAAGAGGAGAGAGAGAGAGTAAAAGGGGGGAGACAAGAGACAGAAAGAGTCAAAAAGGAGAGAAAAAAGAGAAGGAAGAGCGAAAGAGAAAAAAAGGGAGCGAGAGAAAGAGAAAAAAGGCAGAGAGAAAGGGGAGAGAGAGCTTAAGGAGAGAGTAAGAGAGAGAGAGTAAAAGAAGAGAAAAAGAGGGAAGAGAGAAAGATAAAGGGGAAAAGGGAGCGAGAGAGCGAAAGAGTAGAGAAAAAAGGGGGGAGATGAACAAAAAGAAGGGGGAGAGAAAGGGAGCGAGAGAAAGGGGAGAGAGAGTAAGAGTAAGAGGAGAGAGTAAGGGGAGAGAGAGAGTAAGGGGAGAGAGAGTGTAAGGAGAGAGAGAGAGTGTAAGGAGAGAGAGAGAGAGAGTAAGGAGAGAGAGAGAGAGTAAGGAGAGAGAGAGTGTAAGGGGAGAGAGAGTGTAAGGGGAGAGAGAGTGTAAGGGGAGAGAGCGAGAAAAAAAGGAGATAGAAAAAGAGGAGTGTAAGGGGAGAGAGAGAAAGAGTAAAAGGGGGGAGAGACAAGAGACAGAAAGAGTCAAAAAGGAGAGAGAAAAAAGAGATAAAGAAGGAAGAGCGAAAAAAAGGGAGTGAGAAAATGGAGAGAAAGAAAAAAAGAAGGGAGCGAGAGAAACAAAAAGGGAGGAGCAAGAGAGAGAGACATAAAGGGAGGTAAACAAAAAGGGAGGGGGGGAAAGGGAGGAGTGAGAGAAAAAGGGAGCGAGAGAGAGTAAGGGGAGAGAGAAAGGAGAGAAAAAGAGGATAGACGGGAAAAGGGAGCAAGAGAGAAAATGGAGAGAAAGAAAATAAGGGCGTGAGAGAAAAAAAAGGGAGCGAGAGAGCAGAAGAGTAGAGAAAAAAAGGGGGGGAGATGAACAAAAAGAAGAGGGAGAGATACAAAAGGGGAGAGAAAGAGAAAACAGGAGCGAGAGAGAAAATATATAAAGAGGGGAGAGACAGAAAGAAAGAGACAAAGGGAACAGAGTAAAAGGGGAGAGAGAGAGAAAAAGGGAGACAAAAAAAGGGGAGACAGAGAAAAGGGAGCGAGAGAGAAAGGGAGAGATAAAAAGGAAAGAGAAAAAAGAAGGGCAAGAGAGAAAGAGGAGAGAGAGAGAAAAGGGAGAGGAAGGGAGAGATAAAAAGGAAAGAGAAAAAAGAATGGGGAGAGAGAAACAAAAAGGGAGGAGCAAAAGAGAAAAAGAGGGAAGAGAGACAAACGGAGAAACAAAAAGGGAGGGGGAAAAAAGGAGGAGCGAGAGATAATGGGAGAGAGAGAAAAAGGGGAGAGAGAGAGAGAAGAGAGAAAGAGAGATCGAGAGAAAAAGGGGAGAGAGTAAAAGGAAGAGAGTAAAAGGGGAGAGAGAGAAAAAGGGGAGAGTAAAAAGAGGAGAGAAAAGAGACAAAGGAAGAGAGTAAAAGGGGAGAGAGAGAGTAAAAGGGAGCGAGAGAGAAAAAGGGGAGAGTAAAAAGAGGAGAGAAAAGAGACAAAGGAAGGAGACAGAAAAAAGAGAAAAAGAGGGAAGAGGGTGGAGGGAAAAAGGGGAGCGAGAGAGAGAGTAAAAGGGGAGAGAGAGAAAAAGGGGAGAGTAAAAAGAGAAGAGAAAAGAGACAAAGGAAGAGAGTAAAAGGGGAGAGAGAGAGTAAAAGGGAGCGAGAGAGAAAAAGGGGAGTAAAAAGAGGAGAGAAAAGAGACAAAGGAAGGAGACAGAAAAAAGAGAAAAAGAGGGAAGAGAGAAAGAGGGTGGAGGGAAAAAGGGGAGCGAGAGAGAGTAAAAGGGGAGAGAGAGAGAGTAAAAGGGGAGAGACAAAGTGAGAGAGAAAATGGAGAAAAGAGAGAGAGCAAGAAAGAGAGAAAAAGGGAGAGCAAGAAAAAGGGAGAGCGATTGAGAAAAAGCGAGAGAAGGGCGCGAGAGAGAAAAAAAGGAGAGGAAGGGAGAGAGCCAAAAAGGAGAGAGAAAAAGAAGGGGGAGAAAGAAAAAAAGAAGTGAATATCACTTATTATAAAAGAGATCATTAACTATCAGCTCTTGGAATATCCAGTGCCTATACTCTTCACATTTTGGTTATAAAACAACACATCCAGAATTGATTAAAAACATCAAGGGACAGGACATCATAATCCTACTGGAAACATGGTGTCGTGGAGACAGATATTCATTGTCCCTCAGGCTATCGAGAAAGTTTACTACCATCAATCAAACAGTGCAGAGAGATTCATTGAACTCTACACAGTTCTTCAATAACTCACAATACCAAAACAATAAAGAAGGTGTCAATTCGGCTACTCAAAACATCCATTGCATATTCCAAAAAGCAGCATTAAAAGCAAATTTGAGAAAACCAAAGAAATGCAACATCAGAAACAAAAAACAAAATGTTTCTGAAAAATGGTTTGACAATGAATGTTAAACAATTAGAAAACAACCCAGAGCTACGCTGTGAAAATTGTGAAACTCTGAAGCCGTAGAAACATACACTGAAACACATCGAATTATACCAACAAGACACTTGACAACGCAATTAAACAAAATCAGTTCTGAAACACGTGGAACAATTTTAGCACGACAAAGCCACAAGATTTAGCCATACAAGATGAAGGAATTTGGAATACGTATTTTGATAATCTTTACAAAAACATCCCACAAAAAGACAACAGAAACAATTAGAAATGAAAGAAAATTTGAACATCCTTGAATCAGTCATTAAAACCAACCAAAATCCATTAAAAATGGCCCACTAACCCAACAAGAACTAAATGAAAAGCTCAAATCTATAAAATCTTGTGGTCTAGATAACATCAGAAATTAAATGCTGAAAAACAGCACACCTGAGTTGCAAAACGCTGTGCTTAAAATTGTTCAATATGGTATTAACTTTTCCCCTGTCCACAAGAGTGGAGACAAATCAGACCCCAATAATTACAGGGGAATGTGCATAAACAACAACTTGGGAAAGGTTTTCTATAGCATTTTGAATTCAAACCTTTCAAGAAAAAAATGTAATTCAGTAAATGTCAAATTGGATTTCTCCACAACCGTCACACTACTGACCATATATACATCTCACACACTAATTAATAAACATGTCCACCTGTAATGAGTATGATGGGAGACAAAGTGCTGGTTTCAAGCGCAGGGAGCAGCAGGAGACCACAGGAGGAGACAGGTAGCAGGGTCCAGAGACAGGCAGAAGGTCATACACAGGAGGATGCAGGTAGCTGGGTCCAGGGACAGGCAGAAGGGCATACACAGGAGGAGGCAGGTAGCAGGGTCCAGAGACAGGCAGAAGGTCATACACAGGAGGAGGCAGGTAGCAGGGTCCAGGGACAGGCAGAAGGTCATACACAGGAGGAGGCAGGTAGCAGGGTCCAGAGACAGGCAGAAGGTCATACACAGGAGGATGCAGGTAACTGGGTCCAGGGACAGGCAGAAGGGCATACACAGGGAATCCAAAAAGGTAACAGTACAGACAGGGGAAAAGGCTAATAACATAGTCCGGGAGATCAGGAAAGAGGTGGATGACAGGAAATCTGGCAAAAGTACAGGCAGGGAATAGGCAAAAAAAACATCAGTGGGGATGGCCAAAAACTACGATACACGGGAGGACTAATATGGAAATAAACAAAGCTCTGAATAGAACGTGGACAAAAACAAACAATACCTCACAGTGAACTGAACTAAATAGTGTGTGGGAATGACATACAGGTGTGTGAACAGGTGATCAGAATTCAGGTGATTGGGAACTTGAGTGAGCTGTGTTCAGGGGATCAATGTGTTTGAGAGTGTAAGCTGGAAAGTGGGCTGCAAAGTGAGCTGCATTCAGGGCATCTATGTGTTTGAGAGTGTGAGTTGGAAGCAGACGTTACAGTACCCCCCCACCAGATAGAGAATGGGACCACCCAGGCACTTGGAGTCAAGGAGGGCTTGGACGGAATAAGCCGGTGCACAACTGGAGGATGGACAGGGCTGTAACTCACAGGCTTGAGAAGGGACACGTGGAAGGATGAGGAGATCCGGTAATGGCGGGGCAACTGGAGACGGTAGGTGACAGGATTGATGCGGTGTGTTATTTTTGAAGGGACCAATGAACCGGGGACTGAACTTTTTGCAGGGGTCACGAAGCAGGATGTCCCAGGTAGAGAGCCACACATGTTGCCCAGGGTGGAAGAGTGGAGTAGGTCGACGACGCCGGTCAGCGAACCGTTTCTGGGAGAGGTAAGTGCCGATGTGCGGTCTCCCAAACCTGCTCACTACGTCAAAACCACTCATCGATGTCAGGCACAGTTCCGGGCTCTGTTTCCCATGGGAACATGGAGGGGGGTTGGTATCCAAGGACACACTGAAAAGGAGTGAGATGGAGTGAGGAAAGCACCAGGGAGTTCTGTGTGTATTCGGCCCAGGCTAGATAACGACTCCACTCGTGTGGTTGGTGGGTGCAGTGTTGGCAGAGGTACTTCCTTATTTCCTGATTCAGGTGTTCCGTCTGCCCGTTGGTTTGGGGATGGTACCTGGAGGATAGGCTGATGGAGACCCCCAGTCACTCGCAGAAGTCTCGCCACACCCTGGAGACAAACTGGGGCCCCCGACCAGAAATGATGTCCTCCGGGATCCCATACAGACGGAACATCTCTTGGAACATGCACTCGGCCAATTCCATGGCATTAGGTAGATGCGGAAGGGGAATGAGTCGGCACATCTTGGAGAACCGGTCCACTACAACTAAAATAGTAGTGAAGCCCGAAGAGTCTGGCAGATCCGTGAGGAAATCCATGGCGATGTGGGACCATGGTCTGTGTGGTGTAGGTAAAGACTTGAGTTTACCGGTCGGTAGTTGGCGAGGGCTCTCTGCCCATGCACAGACAGGACAGGACGTCATCTCGTACGTCTGCTGTTAGGGATGACCTCCAGAACTTGCGTGTCAGTAGCTCCGTGGTTCGGGTGATCCCGGGATGGCCAGAACTCAGCGAGGTATGGCACCACTGCATTAGTTGCTGGGTCGGAGCGTAGGGCCTCTTGGACGGCTGATTGGAATTCCCACTGTATGGGTCCCACGACAAGACGGAGGCAGGATGGGCTCGGGAGCTGGGTTAGAGGAAGGGGAGTCATATAGAGGGGATAAGGAATCAGCCACATTTTTCTTACCGGGCAGATAGGTGACGGTGAATTGGAATTTGAGTCGGGTGAAGAAGAGTGCCCAGCGAGCGAGTCTGGGATTGAGCCTCTTAGCACGTCTTAAGTACTCCAAATGACGGCGGTCCTGAGGACCAGGAATGGGTGATGAGCTCCCTCTAACCAGTGGCGCCACTCTTCGATAGCCAGCTTCATGGCGAGGAGCTCTCGGTTCTCCAACATCGTAGTTCCTCTCAGCGGGTGACAGTTTCTTGGAAAAGAAGGCCTACGGGTGTAATTTGGGAGGTGTTCCTACCCGCTGAGAGAGAACCGCTCCAACGCCGACCTCGGATGCATCAACCTCCAGAACAAAAGGAAGGGTAGGATCTGGCTGCCTAAGGATGGGTGCAGAGGTGAAGAGGCGTTTCAAGGTTTCAAAAGCTATAAGGGCGGTGTCGGTCCGTTGGAGGGGTTTTTGACTGGTGAGAGCTGAGAGAGTAGCGGTTGTGCTGCTGCAGTTTTGGATAAACCGGCAGTAGTAGTTGGAAAATCCTAGGAAACGTTGTAGTTCCTTTACAGTGGTAGGTTTGGGCCAGTTAAGCACGGCAGTGGCTTTGCCTTCGTCCATGTTGACCCCTCCGGGTGTCAACGCGATACCTAGGAATGTTACTGTAGTTACATGAAAAGCGTTCTTCTCAGCCTTGACATAAAGATGGTGGTCCTGTAGCCGTTGGAGGACCTGTTGAACATGCTGTATGTGCTCTGCAATGGAATAAGAGTAGATCAAGATATCGTCAATGTACACGATGAGGAACTGGTTGGTTATGACCTGGAAAACTTAATTCATGAAGGACTGGAAGACTGTGGGAGCATTGGTGAGACCGTAGGGCATAACCAGGTATTCGTAGTGGCCTTAGCTGTGATGAACGCCGTCTTTCATTTATCCCCCCTTCGGATACGGACCAGGTTGTATGCACTACATAGGTCCAGTTTAGAGTAGATAGTAGCCTGTCCAACTTGTTCTAGTGTGGCCGGAATAGACGAAGAGGGAAGCGATTCTTGATTGTAAGAGGAATCGGTAATCTATGCAGGGATGGAGATTACCATCCTTTTTTCACAAAGAAGAAATTAGATGCAGCCGGAGACATGGATGGACGGACGAATCCCTTGTCGAGGGCCTCTTCTATATAGGTGTTCATAGCCTCATTCTCTGGGATGGACAAGGGGTAGATCCGACCCTTAGGGGGAGACACCCCAGGAAGGAGGTCAATCGCGCAGTCCTCCGGGTGATGAGGAGGCAGAATGGACGCCTTTTTCTTGCTGAAGACGCACGGGAACTGGGCATATACAGGAATCGGACAGCTATTGGGTAGGTGGTTACTCTCTCCACAATAGAGGAACAGGTTCACACGTAACCTCCGATGTCTCTCGGCAGGCGTGAGAGGGGCGCCGCCAAGTTACATGGGTTCGGAGCTATTAGACCGTGATGGACGAGAGAAGGGCGTGGAAGACTCGCAGGCCATGGGCGACTATATAGGTCTGAGGTGCACCAGTAGGTTACCATTGGATGTGGACATCCAGATGTATTGGTTTAGGTCAGTTAAATCTCCTCTGCAGGCCAGTTTGGTCTGTAACTCCGATTAAGACCCCTCCGGTAGACTGTAAGGAGCGCAGGTTCACTCCATCCACTGCCGGCAGCCATGGTGCGTAACTCAAGGGGATACTCAGTGGTGGAGCGATGGCCCCTGTCGCAGCTCACATAACAGGTCCCCGGTGTGACGACCTGAAGCCGAATGGTTGAACACCTCCTTGAAGAGGGCATGGAAACGGGATTCAGAGGACAGTTCAGAACTTTGAGCAGCCCACAGGGCTGTGCCCCAATCCAGAGTTTTGTCTGTGAAGAGGGAGATGACGAAGTCCACGCTGTCTTTGACAGAGGTGAAGTCAGCGGGGTGATGGTCTATGTACAGGTTACATTGCATGAGAAATCCTTGACATTTCCCCGGGGAGCCGTCGTATTTATTAGGCATGGATATGGGGGAAGATGGACAAGGGGAGGCTGTGGCACCTGATATCGGTGAAGCAGGAAGAGACTGGCGAAAGAGGTCGCAGAGTTCATCGATTAATTCCTCCTGTCAGGTTAGATGTAGCTGAAGCTCCACTGAATCCATCTGTTGTTTTTGGTGAGGTATTCTGGAATGAGTATGATGGGAGAGTGCTGGTTTCAAGCGCAGGGCACAGCAGGTGTTTATTTTGTAAAGGACCCCAGGAGGAGGCAGGTAGCAGGGTCCAGGGTAGAGGTCGACCGATTATGATTTGACAACGCCGATACCGATTATTGGAGGACCAAAAAAAGCTGATACAAATTAATCTGCCAATTTTTTATTTATTTATTTATTTGTAATAATGACAATTACAACAATACTGAATGAACACTTTTATTTTAACTTAATATAATACATCAATCAAATCAATTTAGCCTCAAATAAACAATGAAACATGTTCAATTTGGTTAAAATAATGCAAATACAAAGTGTTGGAGAAGAAAGTAAAAGTGCAATATGTGCCAACGTCGTCGGGAGAAGGGGAAGAGGACCAAGGTGCAGCGTAGTAAGTATTCATAATACTTTTAATAAATACGAACACGTCGCTGGAGGCTCCGGACTAGAGGGACTGACGGCCTTCGTTGGAGGCCTCGTGGCATAACTCCTCACTGGAGGCTTCGTGCCATGGATCCTCACTGGAGGCTTCGTGCCATGGATCATCACTGGAGGCTTCTTGCCATGGATCATCACTGGACGCTTCGTGCCATGGATCATCACTGGACGCTTCTTGTCATGGATCATCACTGGAGGCTTCTTGCCATGGATCATCACTGGACGCTTCGTGCCATGGATCATCACTGGACGCTTCGTGCCATGGATCACCACTGGAGGCTTCGTGCCATGGATCACCACTGGAGGCTTCTTGCCATGGATCATCACTGGAGGCTTCGTGCCATGGATCATCACTGGAGGCTTCGTGCCATGGATCACCACTGGAGGCTTCTTGCCATGGATCATCACTGGAGGCTTCTTGCCATGGATCATCACTGGAGGCTTCGTGCCATGGATCATCACTGGAGGCTTCGTGCCATGGATCACCACTGGAGGCTTCTTGCCATGGATCACCACTGGAGGCTTCGTGCCATGGATCATCACTGGAGGCTTCTTGCCATGGATCATCACTGGAGGCTTCGTGCCATGGATCATCACTGGAGGCTTCGTGCCATGGATCATCACTGGATGCTTCGTGCCATGGATCACCACCGGAGGCTTCTTGCCATGGATCATCACCGGAGGCTTCGTGCCATGGATCCTCACTGGACGCTTCGTGCCATGGATCACCACTGGAGGCTTCTTGCCATGGATCATCACTGGAGGCTTCGTGCCATGGATCATCACTGGAGGCTTTGTGCCATGGATCATCACTGGAGGCTTCGTGCCATGGATCATCACTGGAGGCTTCGTGCCATGGATCATCACTGGAGGCTTCGTGCCATGGATCATCACTGGAGGCTTCGTGCCATGGATCATCACCGGAGGCTTCGTGCCATGGATCATCACCGGATGCTTCGTGCCATGGATCACCACCGGAGGCTTCTTGCCATGGATCATCACCGGAGGCTTCGTGCCATGGATCCTCACTGGACGCTTCGTGCCATGGATCACCACTGGAGGCTTCTTGCCATGGATCATCACTGGAGGCTTCGTGCCATGGATCATCACTGGAGGCTTCGTGCCATGGATCATCACTGGAGGCTTCGTGCCATGGATCATCACTGGAGGCTTCGTGCCATGGATCATCACTGGAGGCTTCGTGCCATGGATCATCACTGGAGGCTTCGTGCCATGGATCATCACTGGAGGCTACGTGCCATGGATCATCACTGGAGGCTTCGTGCCATGGATCATCACTGGAGGCTTCGTGCCATGGATCATCACTGGAGGCTTCGTGCCATTTATCATCACTGGAGGCTTCGTGCCATGGATCATCACTGGAGGCTACGTGCCATGGATCATCACTGGAGGCTACGTGCCATGGATCATCACTGGAGGCCTGGCCCTGGCAGCAGGCACAGGACTCCCCAGGCTGGGGAGACATGCAGGAGGGTTAGGGCTTAGCACAGGCACAGGACTCACCAGGCTGGGGAGACATGCAGGAGGCCTCTTCCTTAGCCGAGGCACCGGATACACTGGGCCATGGAGGCGCACTGGCGGTCTCGAGCGCAGAGCTAACACAACTCGTCCTGGCTGGATACCCCCTGTAGCCCGGCAAGTGCGGGGAGTTGGAACAGGCCGCACTGGGCTGTGCTGGCGAACCGGGGACACCGTGCGTAGGGCTGGTGCAGTATAACCCGGGCCGAGGAGACGCACTGGAGGCCAGATGCGCTGAGCCGGCATCATCCCTCCTGGCTCGATGCCCACTCTAGCCCGGCCGATGCGAGGAGCTGCGATGTAGCGCACCGGGCTATGCGTGCGCACTGGGGACACCGTGCGCTTCACCGCATAACACGGTGCCTGCCCGGTCACTCTCTCGCCACGGTTAGCACGGGGAGTTGGCTCAGGTCTCCTACCTGACTCCGCCAATCGCCCAGTGTGCCCCCCCCCCCCCCCCCCCCCCAAATAAAAATTTATGTGGCTACCTCTCGTGCACGTTACCTCGAGCCAACTCCTCGTAGTGTCGCCGCTCCGCTCTAGCTGCCTCCAGCTCCTCTTTCGGACGGCGATACTCTCCCGGCTGTGCCCAGGGTCCCTTGCCGTCCAAGATTTCCTCCCATGTCCAAGAGTCCATTCCACGCTGCTTGGTCCTCTTTTGGTGGATAGTTCTGTAACGAACGTCGTCGGGAGAAGGAGAAGAGGACCAAGGTGCAGCGTGGTAAGTATTCATAATACTTTTAATAAATACGAACACTTGAACAAAAACAACAAAGTGACAAACGAACAGTTCTGCAAGGTGCAATACACAAAACAGAAAACAACTACCCACAAACACAGGTGGGAACAGGCTACCTAAGTATGGTTCTCAATCAGAGACAACGATAGACAGCTGCCTCTGATTGAGAACCACACACGGCCAAACACAAAGAAATAGACAACATCGAACACCAGACATAGAATGCCCACCCCAACTCACGCCCTGAGCAAACCAAAATAGAGACATAAAAAAGAAACTAAGGTCAGGGCGTGACAGCCATGTAAGAAAGCTAACGTTTAAGTTCCTTGCTCAGAACATGAGAACATATGAAAGCTGGTGGTTCCTTTTAACATGAGTCTTCAATATTCCCAGGTAAGAAGTTTTAGGTTGTAGTTATTATAGGAATTATAGGACTATTTCTCTCTCTACGATTTGTATTTCATATACCTTCGACTATTGGATGTTCTTATAGGCCCTTTAGTATTGCCAGTGTATTGGTATAGCTTCCGTCCCTCTCCTCGCCCCTACCTGGGCTCGAACCAGGAACACATCGACAACAGCCACCCTCGAAGCATCATTACCCATCGCTCCACAAAAGCTGCGGCCCTTGCAGAGCAAGGGGAACAACTACTCCAAGTCTCAGAGCAAGTGACGTTTGAAACGCTATTAGCGCGTACCCCGCTAACTAGCTAGCCATTTCACATCGGTTACACCAGCCTAATCTCGGGAGTTGATAGGCTTGAAGTCATAAACAGCGCAATGCTTGTAGCATTGCGAAGCGCTGCTGGCAAACGCACGAAAGTGCTGTTTGAATGAATGCTTACGAGCCTGCTGCTGCCTACCACCGCTCAGTCAGACTGCTCTATCAAATCATAGACTTAATTATAACATAATAACACACAGAAATACGAGCCTTAGCTCATTAATATGGTCAAACCCGGAACCTAACATTTCGAAAACAAAACGTTTATTCTTTTAGTGAAATACGGAACTGTTCCGTATTTTATCTAACGGGTGGCAACCCTAAGTCTAAATATTCCTGTTACATTGCACAACCTTCAACGTTATGTCATAATTACGTAAAATTCTGGCAAATTAGTTAGCAACGAGCTAGGCGGCCCAAACTGTTGCATATACCCTGACTCTGCGTACAATGAACGCAAGAGAAGTGACACAACTTCCCTAGTTGAATATTGCCTGCTAACATGAATTTCTTTTAACTAAATATGCAGGTTTAAAAATATATACTTGAGTATTGATTTTAAGAAAGGCGTTGATGTTTATGGTTAGGTACACATTGGTGCAACGACAGTGCTTTTTTTGCGAAAGCGCTTGTTAAATCACTCGTTTGGCGAAGTAGGCTGTGATTCAATGATAAATTAACAGGCACCACATCGATTATATGCAACGCAGGACAAGCTAGATAAACTAGTAATATCATCAACCATGTGTAGTTAACTAGTGATTATGTTAAGATTGTTTTTTATAAGATACATTTAATGCTAGCTAGCACCTTACCTTGGCTCCTTGCTGCACTCGCATAACAGGTAGTCAGCCTGCCACGCAGTCTCCTCGTGGAGTGCAATGTAATCGGCCATGATCGGTGTCCAAAAATGTTGATTACCGATTGTTATGAAAACTTTCCGATTAATCGGTTGACCTCTAGTCCAGGGACAAGCAGAAGGTCATACACAGGGAATCCAAAAAGGTAACAGTACATGCAGTGAAAAAGGCTAATAACGTAGTCTGGGAGATCAGGAAAGAGGTGGATGACAGGAAATCTGATAGGCAAAAGTACAGGCAGGGAATAGGCAAAAAAACGTTGTCAGTGGGGATGGCCAAAAACTACGATACACGGGAGGACTAATATGGAAATAAACAAAGCTCTGAATAGAATGTGAACAAAAACAAACAATACCTCACAATGAACTGAACTAAATAGTGTGTGTAAATGACATACAGGTGTGTGAACAGGTGATCAGAATTCAGGTGATTGGGATCTGGAGAGTGAGATGCGTTCAGGGGATCTATGTGTTTGAGAGTGTGAGTTGGAAGCAGACATTACACCACCAAAAAAGAGGGCAAAATCTTTGCTTGCTTTATTGACTTTAAAAAAGCATTTGATTCTATTTGGCACGAAGGGCTATTCTAAACAATTCTCTAAAGTGGGCATGGTGGTAAGGTGTATGACTAATAAAACGTATGTACACAGAAAACAAGTATGCAAAAATCAAAAACCAAAGATTTTGTTGTTGGTGGTAGTAGTAATGATGATGGTAGTAGGATGATGGTAATGATATCAGTTTAGTGATGGTGGTAGTAGTAGTGATGGTGGTAGTAGTAGTGATGGTGGTGGTAGTAGTGATGGTGGTAGTAGTAATGATGGTAATGATATCAGTTTAGTGATGCTGATGGTGGTAGTAGTAATGATGGTGGTAGTAGTAATGATGGTAATGATATCAGTTTAGTGATGGTGGTAGTAGTAGTGATGGTGGTAGTAGTAGTGATGGTGGTAGTAGTAATGATGGTAATGATATCAGTTTAGTGATGGTGGTAGTAGTAGTGATGGTAACGATATCAGTTTAGTGATGGTGGTAGTAGGGTGATGGTGGTAGTAGTAGTGATGGTGGTAGTAGTAGTAGTAGTAGTAGTGTGATATCAGTATAGTGATGGTAGTAGTAGTAGTGATGGTGGTAGTAGGGTTATGGTGGTAGTAGTAGTGATGGTGGTAGTAGTAGTAATGATGGTGGTAGTAGTAGTGATGATGGTAGTAGGGGTGATGGTAATGATAGCAGTTTAGTGATGGTGGTAGTAGTAGTGATGGTGGTAGTAGTAGTAGGGTGATGGTAATGATATCAGTTTAGTAATGATGGTGGTAGTAGTAATGATGGTGGTAGTAGTAGTGATGGTGGTAATAGTAGTTATGATGGTAGTAGTATTGATGGTGGTAGTAGGGTGATGGTAATGATAGCAGTTTAGTGGTGGTGGTAGTAGTAGTGATGATGGTAATGATATCAGTTTAGTGATGGTTGTAGTAGTAATGATGGTGGTAGTAGGGGTGATGGTGGTAATAGTAGTTATGATGGTAGTAGTATTGATGGTGGTAGTAGGGTGATGGTAATGATAGCAGTTTAGTGATGGTGGTAGCAGTAGTGATGTTGGTAGTAGTAATGATGGTGGTAGTAGTAGTAGGGTGATGGTAATGATATCAGTTTAGTGATGGTTGTAGTAGTAATGATGGTGGTAGTAGTAGTGATGGTGGTAATAGTAGTTATGATGGTAGTAGTATTGATGGTGGTAGTAGGGTGATGGTAATGATATCAGTTTAGTGATGGTGGTAGTAGTAGTGATGGTGGTAGTAGGGGTGATGGTAATGATAGCAGTTTAGTGATGGTGGTAGTAGTAATGATGGTGGTAGTAATAATGATGGTGGTAGTAGGGTGATGGTAATGATAGCAGTTTAGTGATGGTGGTAGTAGTAGTGCTGGTGGTAATAGTAGTGATGGTGGTAGTAGTAATGATGGTGGTAGTAGTAATGATGGTGGTAGTAGTAATGATGGTAATGATAGCAGTTTAGTGATGGTGGTAGTAGTAACGATGGTGGTAGTAGTAGTGATGGTGGTAGTAGGGTGATGGTAGTAGTAGTAATGATGGTAGTAGGGGTGATGGTAATGATATCAGTTTAGTGGTGGTGGTAGTAGTAGTGATGGTGGTAGTAGTAGTGATGGTGGTAATAGTAGTATTGATGGTGGTAGTAGGGTGATGGTAATGATAGCAGTTTAGTGATGGTGGTAGTAGTAGTGATGGTGGTAATAGTAGTGATGGTGGTGGTAGTAGTAGTGATGGTGGTAGTAGGATGATGGTAATGATAGCAGTTTAGTGATGGTGGTAGTAGTAATGATGGTGGTAGTAGTAGTGATGGTAATGATATCAGTTTAGTGATGGTGGTAGTAGTAATGATGGTGGTAGTAGGGTGATGGTGGTAGTAGTAGTGATGGTGGTAGTAGTAGTGATGGTGGTAGTAGTAATGATGGTGGTAGTAGGGTGATGGTAATGATAGCAGTTTAGTGATGGTAGTAGTAGTGATGGTGGTAGTAGTAGTGATGGTGGTAATAGTAGTGATGGTGGTAATAGTAGTGATGGTGGTAATAGTAGTGATGGTGGTAGTAGTAGTGATGGTGGTAGTAGTAATGATGGTGGTAGTAGTAATGATGGTGGTAGTAGGGTGATGGTAATGATAGCAGTTTAGTGATGGTGGTAGTAATAATGATGGTGGTAGTAGGGTGATGGTAATGATAGCAGTTTGGTGATGGTGGTAGTAGTAGTGATGGTGGTAATAGTAGTGATGGTGGTAGTAGTAATGATGGCGGTAGTAGTAATGATGGTGGTAGTAGTAATGATGGTGGTAGTAGTAATGATGGTAATGATAGCAGTTTAGTGATGGTGGTAGTAGTAATGATGGTGGTAGTAGTAGTGATGGTGGTAGTAGAGTGATGGTGGTAGTAGTAATGATGATTGTAGTAAGGGTGATGGTAATGATATCAGTTTAGTGATGGTGGTAGTAATAGTGGTGGTAGTAGTAATGATGGTGGTAGTAGTAGTGGTGGTAGTAGTAATGATGGTGGTAGTAGTAATGATGGTGGTAGTAGGGTGATGGTATTGATAGCAGTTTAGTGAAGGTGGTAGTAGTAATGATGATGGTGGTAGTAGTAGTAGTAATGATGATGGTGCTGGTAGTAGTAATGATGATGGTAGTAGTAGTAGTAGTAGTAGTAGTAGTTGTAGTAGTAGTAATGATGGTGGTGCTGGTAGTAGTAATGATGATGGTGGTAGTTGTAGTAGTAATGATGATGGTGCTGGTAGTAGTAATGATGATGGTAGTAGTAGTAGTAGTAGTAGTGATGATGGTGGTAGTAGTAGTAGTTGTAGTGATGATGGTGGTGGTAGTAATGATGATGGTAGTAGTAGTAGTAGTAGTAATGATGATGGTGGTAGTAGTAGTAGTAATGATGATGGTGGTGGTAGTAGTAATGATGGTGGTGGTAGTAGTAGTAGTAATGATGATGGTAGTAGTAGTAGTTGTAGTAGTAGTAATGATGATGGTAGTAGTAATGATGATGGTGGTAGTAGTAGTAGTAATGATGATGGTGCTGGTAGTAGTAATGATGATGGTAGTAGTAGTAGTTGTAGTAGTAGTAATGATGATGGTAGTAGTAGTAGTAGTAGTAATGATGGTGGTAGTTGTAGTACTGATGTAATGGTGAAGATGACAGTTATTTAGTTATGAGTTAGTTATAGTTTCATATTCCATGTTTAGCTTTTTATATTTATTACATTTCTACTACTGACTTACCATTTTATTGTTGTTATTTTTGTATTATCATTTACTACCATTTTATATTACTATTTGTTATTTTTTATAATTGTATTACAATGTATATTGTATACATTGTTGCTTTGGCAATATTGACACAATGTTTAACATAAAGCAGCTTGAAATAGAAACAAATGAATTTGAGAGAAAGGAGAGAAAGAGAGAAAAGAGGAGAGAAAAGAGAAAAGGGAGAGAAAGAAAGGAGAGAGAAAGAAAGGAGAAAGGGATAGAACGAGATAAATGAAAGAGAAAGGAGAGCGATAGAAAGAGAAAAATTAGAGAAAGGAGCGATAGAAATAGAGAAAGGAGAGAGAAAAGTGAGAAGTGAGAGTAAAGAGAAAAGAAAGAGAAAATAGAGGAGAAGAGAAGTAATGGAGTGGAATGAAGAGAGAAAACAGAGTAGAGAAAAAAGAGAAAGAAAAGAGAAGGATTGAGAGAAAAGAGAGGAGTGAGAAAAGAAGAGAAAATGAAAGGGAAGAAAAAAAGGAGAGAAAAAGAGGAAGATAGAAAACGGGAGGGAGAGAGAAAGAGAGGTTAGAGGGAAGAGAGAAGAGAGAAACGAGAGGGGGAAACGAGATAAATTGTAATGCAATGTAATCTCTGGCGTCATCTCCCTATAATGCACGTGTTAAAGGCACTGTACAGGTACTGTACCTTTCTGCATTGTGTTCTGGTGAGGTGTAGGTGGAAGACAAGTCTCTGGACACAATTCTGACGGTTGTCTCTCTCTTAGTGACTGCATGGGATGGATACAAATACAAAACAAAGGTTGATGCTGCTGTCTGGACTCCCATACACAAGTATATCAAATCAAATGTATTTATATAGCCTTTCTTACATCAGCTGATATATCAAAGTGCTGTACAGAAACCCAGCCTAAAACCCCAAACAGCAAGCAATGCAGGTGTAGAAGCACGTGTATTAGCCTCTCTTCATCACGCTCTGAGCTAACTCACTTCAACAACAAATGCATTGTACAAAATGTACATGTTCATTATTTCAACACTCACATTTCATTGTATAAATTTTGTACATAAATAATTTGCTAATAAATGCAAAATAGTTATTAAGAGTGCACTATTGTAGCATTATACCGGAGGTATACTAATGAGGCAACAGCGCCATTTTTGACATGTCCAGACAAGTAACAAAATGAACAGCAAACTAATTAGCACATTAAACATGAAATATCAAATCGTCACATTTCACAACATACCTGCATGGAATGGATACAAAACCAAAGCAAATGTTGATGCTGCCGTCTGGACTCCCATACACAAGTATATTTGCCTGATAAAAGACAAAAGAGCGCAGAATTCCTGTCAGAAAACTCCCGCTGTCTGCACCTGAGACCCTCTCCCGCAAAGGTAACGTTGGCCGGGCAAGCCTTGCAAAGTTGCTATCAAAGTTGCACTCGAACATTATCCCCATTAACACTAATATATATATTCCTAAAAACAGTAGTGCAACACTAAATCAATGACGATATAATTTTCGGTTGTCTTTTTTTGTACATTTGCGAACATGTGCATTCATAAGACCGGAGCGTACATAACACATACATCTCCTCATCACGCTCTGAGCAAACCGAGGAGCATGGCTTCCGTTGATGACCTCACAGCATTAACACAATTTAGAAAAGAAATACAATACAATAGTTCACTCTTGAAAGTAGAGTAACACATCTCAAAATAACCTTAAAACAATTAATTATAATAAATATGAGGGATTTTCGGTGAAATACATCAAGTATATGTTATACCTATAATACATACGTAGCATTTGCTTCGGGACAGGTGTTGGGCCGAAAATCTCCCCTCTGCCAGAATCCCCCCCTTCGCGTTCTTCATAGTGCGACTTGCTTGCTAGTTGACATTTCTGCTCTTCACTCCTTTGTCAGTTTAGCCTACATTTCACTGATCTTAGTAGCAGAAAGCATTTTTGTCTGCAGTTTTCGGTTTGGCTATTTGTTTCAAGTGTATGTGGCGGTTCTAGCTTGTATGGCGCCCTGGGCGAACCCCCCCTTCAGGGCCCCGTGTTGCCCCGGGCAACATGCCCCTGGGCAGCTGCCCATGTCGCTTGTACCTAAATCCGCTACTGATTTTTGTGTTAGTCTATAAATAAATCTCTTGGCCAAAATTCGTCATCTCTCCCATGTCTTATTCAACTAGT
Source organism: Salvelinus namaycush (assembly GCF_016432855.1). Classification (NCBI taxonomy): domain Eukaryota; kingdom Metazoa; phylum Chordata; class Actinopteri; order Salmoniformes; family Salmonidae; genus Salvelinus; species Salvelinus namaycush. The sequence goes on along the minus strand of NC_052345.1, from coordinate 992,991 downwards.
ATTTTGGAAAGTGTAAGGATAATATGTCAGACAGTGTTCTGAAATGTTTATTGCTTGCCAACATTTTACTCCCTCTATGTTTAATATAACACACATACATTAATTATTAATTTCTGTTGCCTAACCTGACGTGAAGTTTGTTCTATAGAAAGTATTTGACTCTGATGTGTCACAGAAAGTATTTTGAGCCACAAAATGAAGGAAATTAGAAGGGGTGATTTTCGGCACAACACCGGTACCTAACTTACTTGATGTTAGCTAGCAGCCAGCATTTATCTGCATTTGGAGAAAGTTGTGAACTCAATTATCTTCTGGACACCCAAAGCTATGAAAATCGTGCGTATGTCATGTATGGAACTAGTCTGGGCTGTAGTCTGTTTAGCGAACATTCCACTCCTTGTAACATTACAGAGACTTGCAACCGGGCTGCTATGAAACAGTGTCGGTCATATAATAGATGTATCATGTGTTAGTTTAATGATGTGAAAATCCTGATATTTCCCTTGCATTTCAATCCACACATGCATATGGGTCTGTAATGTACTGCATTGTTATATAGGTATTCAATTCCCTTTTTAAATTATCCAAGACTACTTTACAATAATGGCAATCATGCATTATTTTAATCTTACAATTTACCCATGTGGATCTGACATGCACCGAATGCTACATAACTTTGCATGCATTCTTTCCATAAATGTACTGATGAAAAGCCCCCCCATGAATAATACAAAAAGGCCATAAATGCAACATCAGGCCAACCTGACTAGCGGGGAAAGTGTTAAAAACCATAGCTAGCGATCGTCAACATGATAGGATCTGAATGGAGGAAGAGACGCGTCACACACACCCGTTTAGACAGTTTTCACAGTCTTCTTGTTATGAAGTCAATCAACTGTATTCGCTTCTCAAATCGTGGTTAATGAGTTGACGATGTTCTGTGCTGTATAAATGTTTGGAAAAGTATTTTGTTTAAAGCAAATAATGCCTGCTTGCCAGCTGCGAGAGAAAAGTAATCGCTTCCGCAATAAAATCCGACGGGCTAATGGTGCATGTACACTAAATAGCGGTAAATTGCCGCGTGTCTCTTAGGCTGCCCATTGTGACTCACTTGTGGGCGTGCTGGGAGCATATGGCAGCATGTAGCAGCATGTAGCAGCATGTAGAAGCATGTAGCAGCATGTAGCAGCATATGGCAACATGTAGCAGCATGTAGCAGCATGTTCGATTGGGAAAAGATAGAGCCGAATGCAGCCTGCCGCAACATTGGTTAACATATGGCATATACACAATATTGGTTAACATATGGCATATACACAATATTGGTTAACATATGGCATATACACAAACTTGGCAGTTGTGTCAAGTTGGCTGGATGTCCATTGGGTGGCGGGCCATCCACCATACACACGGGAAACTGTTGAGCGTGAAAAATCCAGCAGCGTTGCAGTTCTTGACACACTCAAACCGGTGCGCATGGCACCTACTACCATACCCCGTTCAAAGGCACTTAAATCTTTTGTCTTGCCCATTCACCTCTGAATGGCACAAATACACAATCCATGTTTCAATTGTCTCAAGGCTTAAAAATCCTTCTGTAACCTGTCTCCTTCCCTTCATCTACACTGACGTGGATTTAACAAGTGACATCAATAAGGGAGTAGACATTCACCTGGTCAGTCTATGTCATGGAAAGAGCAGGCGTTCATAATGTTTTGAACAAACAGGACACGCACGTCTCTGAGAATCACGCGGCGCTGCTGGGCTGGCCAAAGGCACAGTAGGGTCACACATGCCGCTTTTAATGGGTCGGTTGAGTGAAAAGGACACAAATAACTTTGTCATTTTTTAAATATTTATTTTGAGTGAAAATGTCTTCACAAATCGTGATTTTATCAGGAGAGAAGATATTCCATGCGGCAATAATCAGATTATTTCTCTCTCTGTCTCTCTGTCTCTCTGTCTATGGCGCGCAGCTCACCATCTGCATTTTTTTTGATACCAGGAGCACGTCAGCTGGTGCGTGGTAGCTGCAGTGTTAGTAATAACGGACAGCATTACTGTGCAGACACGGAGGACCGTCTCTCGCGGGTGACGGGTGACGGGTTCGGGTCCGTTGCATTTCTAACTGCCATGGGGAGAAAACGGTCGGCTGAAAACACTCCGGCTCGGGGTGAATGACCGCACACCGAGAGGCCAGCGAGCAGATGATGTTAATTCAACAACCAAATGCAATTGATGTTACATACTAGAACACCAGAAGCTATCGTCAGAGCTTTGGACTCTAAACTTTTATATTTCTTAGTTTTTTCTTGTCTAAAACTTCCCCCGATATTGGGTGTTTGGACTGGAGAGAACGGAAGGCGAGTACATCGTAAGAGATGGAGGGAGAGGGGGACTCATTTAAGGTTAACTTGAGTATATCAATGTGGTATCATGTGGTATATGCAGTACTTAGATGTAGAAATGCAACCAGTGTTTCTGGCTCTCTCTCTTCTGCACTTCCTTTTCTCTGCATGCTCTCTCTCCCTTTTTCTCTTCCTATATTTCTCTCTCTTTCTAGGTCTCTCTCTGTATCTCTCTCTCTCTCTCTCTCTCTCTGGGTATCTCTCTCTCTCTCTAGGTATCCCTCTCTTCTGCACTTCCTTTTCTCTGCATGCTCTCTCTCCCTTTTTCTCTTCCTATATTTCTCTCTCTCTCTCTCTCTCTCTGGGTCTCTCTCTCGCTCTCTTTCTAGGTCTCCGTCTCTATCTCTCTCTCTAGGACTCTCTGTCTCTGTCTCTCTCTCGCTCTAGATCTCTCTCTCTCCATGTCTCTCTCTCTAGGTCTCTCTCTCCTCTGACATCAAGAGTGGAGTAGATGGAGATGAAGGAGGAGGGAGACATCTTTTGATATTTAAATCAATATCCTAGAAACAGTTGGTATCACTGGGGTGGTAAAGGCTCAATTTACCATCAGACTAGAGGGAAGAGGGGATACAACTCAGACTAGAGGGAAGAGGGGATACAACTCAGACTAGAGGGAAGAGGGGATACAACTCAGACTAGACGGAAGAGGGGATACATCTCAGACTAGAGGGAAGAGGGGATACATCTCAGACTAGAGGGAAGAGGGGATACATCTCAGACTAGAGGGAAGAGGGGATACATCTCAGACTAGAGGGAAGAGGGGATACAACTCAGACTAGACGGAAGAGGGGATACATCTCAGACTAGAGGGAAGAGGGGATACATCTCAGACTAGAGGGAAGAGGGGATACATCTCAGACTAGAGGGAAGAGGGGATACAACTCAGACTAGAGGGTAGAGGGGATACAACTCAGACTAGAGGGAAGAGGGGATACAACTCAGACTAGAGGGAAGAGGGGATACAACTCAGACTAGAGGGAAGAGGGGATACAACTCAGACTAGAGGGAAGAGGGGATACAACTCAGACTAGAGGGAAGAGGGGATACAACTCAGACTAGAGGGAAGAGGGGATACAACTCAGACTAGAGGGAAGAGGGGATACAACTCAGACTAGAGGGAAGAGGGGATACATCTCAGACTAGAGGGTAGAGGGGATACAACTCAGACTAGAGGGAAGAGGGGATACATCTCAGACTAGAGGGAAGAGGGGATACAACTCAGACTAGAGGAGACAGGTTGAAGGGAATAAAATAGTTATCTATCCTTTCCTCTCACTCTCCTTCTCCTCTCCTTTTTATGTCTGTCTGTCTGTCTCTTTCTCGGTGTGTGTGTGTGTACAGATGAAGTGGGTAACAGGTGTGTGTGATGGTGGTCTCTTCACAGAGAGCTACTGTAACATCTGCAATGCTCAACTCATCTCAGAGTCTCAACGCGTGGCACACTACGAGGTTAGTCACACACACACACACACACACACACACACACACACACACACACACACACACACACACACACACACACACACACACACACACACACACACACACACACACACACACACACACACACACACACACACATCTCTCTCTCATTCTCTCTCTCCTCTCTCTCTTCCTCCTCCCATTACCTGGCTAGTGACCAAAGGCAACACAGCGTGTAGGTCGTGCTTCCTGTGTGGGGCATGGTTCAACAACCCAGCGATGGCCCAGCAGCACTACGAGGGGAAGAAGCACCGGCGGAACGCAGCCAGGAGACAACTACTGGAACAACTAGCTGATAACCTGGACAGCAACCAGAACACAGGTTAGAGGTTAGGGGTTAGAGGTCAGGGATTAGAGGTCAGGGGTCAGGAATGCAGCCAGGGCACGACTTCTGGAACAACTGACTGATAATTTGGATATGAAGCAGAACACATGTTAGAGGTCAGATGTTAGAGGTCAGAGGTTTGGGAGATTAGAGGTCAAACTATGGTCAAAGGTTATGGCAGGTGTAGCTAGGCTCAGGGTCTAAGATTATATAAAGTATGATTACAGGACCGGTGTTATGGTGGCTTTAGGGGGCGTGGCCCACCCTACCATACCCTACCGTACCTCCTTGACCGTCCAAATAAAATATTTAAATATAGATGATTTATTTGACCTAGATGCACGCCAACAGAGACAAATAAATCTCAGATAAAGCATCGGAGCGAAACAGCGTCTGATATCATATAAGAACGGCTAATAGTAGGTCAACGCCGTCGGGAGCACCGGGACATTTCCCGGTGGCCTGAGGGTCGTTTTGGCCTACCGTGAATAGTCAACTTGACCAGCCATAATACAGCAAGCAGGAAGGAGTTGACTAAGAATCCACTCATCAGGGAGACTTTCGCTCTCTCACTGCAGTGTCATACAGGATGACAGCTACAGTGGCAAGATACGATATTTAATAGTTCATACATGCAGTGACTCTCCTCTAAACCCAGATGACTCTTACCAATACATTTCCTTGGGCTGATGATAAGGAAACATTGAACACACTTTAATATGTCAGCAAACTTTAACTGAAAACTTATCAAATGTCCTTTGTCAATTAATAGTGACGTAAAAACATACGTGTGTCTATGTCAGCAGCTGCCTTGACCAGCTCTGCGTCCGATAGATCTGTCTGTGGCAGTGCTGGTCGAGGGAAAGACACCCCTATATCACGTGGAGAGAGAAAGGATTGTGAGCTACACAGCTTATCCAAAAAGTTCATATTATCTTACATGTGTAACTAGACACTCACCTTGAACTGCAGGCTGAGAAGCCATTAGCTTCTTCATCTTCGCCTGCATTTCACTTGGGGTGAGAGAGCGCCTTGACAGGAACGCAGAGATCACAGGACCAAGAGGCCTTTGAAAACAAAACATAGCATATATGTCATCATTTCTAACTGTGTGGAACAAGTGGAATTATATTTTCCTTTAAGATGATATGTAACACTTACGTAGCCGCACTCTTGGGCCGGGTGTTACTGGTGGGGGTGGTGCTGGCTGCGGCGGGCCTGGCCACAGCAGCTACCCCCTCCTGGTCTCTGCGCTGAATGTAGCCAATCAAGGCAGCCATCGCACTCCCAGGATAACGGGGTGTCTGCGTCCTCATGCTCCTGACATATCTGTGAGATACAGTAGAGGGAACATTTCAGATGTAAAATGTTGCATAAAACACACTGAGCTGAACAGAGAAAACACAAAAGACACGTGCACCCATTACCTTATCCTGTCTGCACCCTTAGCCTCATACAGGTCCTGCAGCGTGTCCCACTTGTACTTCCCGATGCCAACAAGGGCCTTGCCCTCCTGGCCTGAAATCAGCACGGGAACCAATTAACTGTCAGAGCAAAAGAGTTACATCTTACATACAATGAGGAGAATTAAACAAACTCACCTGGCTGAGAGGACAGGACTTTAGCTTCCTCGTGCGCCCGGTTGAACCTGACCATCTCAGCGAAGGCCGGATAGGCGCACGAGTAGCGAGTCAAGGCGTCCTTGTTGGCCATCAGGGGATGCTGGGAAACGCTGCACTCTCGCTCTCTCTACTTCTGATGCACCGTTACCAGGTGCACCATGTAGCCCACGTCGTTCTCCATCATCCACTTGAAGGTCTGACCCCGGTACTTGCCGAACTGAACCATGCACCGGCTCAGGACGACCATCTCTGCAACGGGGTCACCTCCCTCGGAGACGACGCGGGCTCGAGCCTCTGCCTCCACTTCCTCCCACTTCTTAGCCCTCACAGGAGGGCCCTGAGCACCCGAGGCAGGGGAGCCGTCAGCAGCCACTTTAACTGCCTGGGGTGTGGCCCTGAGGACCAACTCCTGTGAGGGTGTTAATCGGAACCTAGGAATTTCCATCTTATTGGCAAGAAACAAACTATTAACATGAGTGAGGAGTGCAGTGACAAGCGACAGCATAACCGTATTAGGTACATATAAAGGAACTCACGTTTGCTTGATAGGTCTGCTAGGTTCAGCAGTGTGGTGGGGGGTGCCGGGTCAGGGTTAATAACTTATATGCAGTTAAATTCAGTTTAGTTAAATTCATAGAAAGACACGTTTGCCCCAGGTTGTCACATATCATACAATGCATCCAACTACATACACTTCAAATGCATGCCATCAAAAAACGAAGGAAAAGACATTTAAGTAGTATACAATTCCAACTTTGAGATGATAGAAATTTTAGCTAAGGTTTTATAGGGTTGTCAGCGGTCAAATAAACTTTTGAGATTTTGTAAACCTAGTTTAAAGTAGTTAGCGATCTAAACACGTTGTTAAATTACACAGCTTGGGTAGCCCCTGTAGTCAAACAATTCGGTTGACTAGACGTGATACTCGTCGATTATTTTCATTTCTTTGCAAACTAAGCACACTTCCCTCATATATTCACCGGGTATCATCAATTTCTGTCAGAAAAATATTTTAGATCATCAATTTCTGTCAAAAATATTTTATTGCCAATGCTAACAGCATGCTGTACACTATTACTATAGCTACAGTAGCTAGCGATCTACAGACGTTGTTAAATTAAACAATTTGGGTAGCCCCTGTAGTTAAACCATTCGGTTGGCTTGACGTGTTATTGTCATATTTCATCACATTTATAGTCGTTGATGTTAAATTCTTTGCAAATTAGGCAAAATTACCTCAGATACTCCCCGTATGTATGCTCAATCAATGGCTGCCTAGAAAAAGATTTTGACTAAGTGACGTTAGGAAAATTTTAGAGGAAGATGATTGGCTGAAAAACTTTTGGAACAAGCTAGGCTCTTCATTGGTTGGTTTTGCTCTCTTTCTCCAATTTGGAACAAGCTGAAGCTCTGACTGGAGGAGAGGACTAATGGTACAATATGGGTATTTGGAACATTTGGAACAGATAAAAATTTGCAAATTGCCCGAGGATATTGCCCATTCTTCTCTGTCGGAGGAGGAGGGGAAATGGGGGGTTTTGCTGGGTGAGAGGAGGAGTTGGCAGGGATGTGTCAACAATGCATATTAAGTAGCCATGTGCTTTTGAGCACCAGATCTAAACAGTGATGACAGACACAGAAGCCCAGTGTAGGAGTTTTAATGATGAACCAGAGTATACATAGGGAAACAGGATGAAATGGAAGATAATTATTAAATCCAATAAACATTAAATAAATGTCAGCAATCTCTATACACAAAATAACACACCATAGTTCACTTGAAGATGTATTGATGAACATGTTTGATTTGTATATTTTAATGTCTATCCTTTTTTTTACAGGTTCATCACAATCCTGTCTGTCTGTCTTTGCTATACAGTCTTCTTATTGAACTATGTTAATAAAATGTTCATGTGCATTTTGTTTGGGAACGGACCGATGTTAGTCTGGTGTCTCGCCTCAGAACTGCCTACCATGGGTAACCCTACCAGTAGTCTAACCCTACCATGGGTAACCCTACCAGTAGTCTAACCCTACCATGGGTAACCCTACCAGTAGTCTTACAGACAATATAGCTCTGAGGGTCATCAACACACACTGCCTACCATGGGTAACCCTACCAGTAGTCTAACACTAACATGGGTAACCCTACCAGTAGTCTAACCCTACCATGGGTAACCCTAAAAGTAGTCTTACAGACTATATAGCTCTGAGGGTCCTCAACACACACACAAGCCTCTACACCGCGCTCAAGGTCTCGGTCCAAGTAGAGGAAAACGGTGAACAACAAAAAAACGTCTGACCACCCAGCCAGTGGCTCAGTGTCCTTCACCTCTCCCCTTAGCGTCCTTCATTTCCGCCAGCCACTGGGCCACGGTCTTACCCCCCGCAGCAACAGAGCAGAACGCCACGCCGTCGAAGCGGCTGTGCCCCGTCTCCCGCCGCTTCGGCAACCCGCATTTGGCGCAGACGTAATGCTCACGTCGCCTTCTCTTCCCGGCTATCATCTCCTCTGTGTCCTCCGCCATCCTCTTCCTCCTCCAAGCCGTTGTCCTTGGCACTGGAGGAGGTGAAGAGCAGCCCGTCTGTGGTCCTTGGGCTTGGGCCGGGAAGTGCGGGGGGTTGTTGCTCCAGGCGGGCTGGCAGAATGGGCGGGTGGGTGGGCTCTCCTTGCTGGGTGGTCTGGCGTGGGACCGGCGGGGGCGGCGTAGGGAAAGGGAAGGGTGCCTTGATTCCCTCCTGCTTGAAGTGGAGGGGCTTGGCTGCAGGGAGGGGCAGCGAGCCCCATTCCCTGCTGCAGCACCATCCTCTCCCTCTCCTTCTGACGCCGGGAGTACCTGAAACAGGGAGAGAAAACAAACACAAGCTGTCACACAGATTGTCATTAGTCACATGGCTTTATGTAACAAGTCTTCCATAAGTTAATGTCTTACCATTGACTGATGGTCCTTTGATTCAGCTCAAAGAGCTGAAGGTTGTTCTGGGTCATCAACCTCTGGCTGTTCAGCACTGCCTCCCTGATGGCCACGTAGTCTGCCAGAATGAGCGTCCACCTGCTCTTCTTGACGCCGGCAGACTGCGTGGCGTTGGGATGGATTTGGCAGAGCTGACTGCAAATTGCCTCCACCAAACGGCTGGTGCCCGGCCAATTTGCAGGGCCCGAGTTGAGTCCGAGAAGGCAACTGAAACAGAGGAGATGAATAATTAGAGAACATTGAAAAATAATGATAGCCATCAACTAACCTTCATATGTATTTAATGTAGAGACAGGCAATATAATAGTAAGGTGGAGGACATGAACACTAACAACATACCATTAGAGAGAGTCTTTTCCTAGGACAATGGACGACTTCCCCTTCGTTGCCTTGAACCGCCCCTGAACGATCCTCTCCTGGTGTCGGGCAGGGTAGATCAAGTGTTGCTTGTCAAAGTCTGGCAGCGCCAGCCACAGCGCCACCAGACCGTCTACCCTACGGTCCGACAGCCCCTGACGGTTCCTCACCCCCACCAAGGCCCTGGCAAGCCTGCGGACATGCTGGTAGCCTGGCATTGCATCAGGGCCTTTAGTCTCCCCCTGCAGATAAAGAGACAACGTCACACATTTAGGGGTAACACTTAAGATGTTTCTACAAAGGAAAAATATGTTATTTTACATTGTGTAACTAACTGAAAATCATACTAATGGATAAAAAAAGTAAAAGAACTCTTGTGTTGTGAGCTTTCTAAAATGTATGCACTCAGCTGATGGCATCCTTGGTATTAGACACCCGAAACTACCGTCTTCAGGGGCGGTGGGACTGGATGGCCCAGACCTGGGTGCGTCAGCGGGTTCCCCTGACAGGTGCCGCTGAGCTGGAGGACGGGGCGCTCATAGTGTGACATGAGGGATGTGGACTGTCGGGTCCACATCCTCCTCCTGAAAGCCCTCGTCCTCTGCAGCCCTCGGCTGCCTCTTCCGGAAGGTCAGGGTCCGCGCTGACATCCTGCAACACTCTGCCAGTCTGCGAGTACAGGTACTCCACTCCGAGGAGTTCCCCTATTTAAGCAACAAAGCAACAGCAAAAGAAACAGGCAAAAAGCAGAGTAGGGAAGTGTTAATGGGATGTAACTAATGCGATTGATGTAAATGTTCATTCTCTTACTCGACTTACCCGTGTACTCGCTAGGCTTGGAGTAGTCCTTAACCTGTTCCTTGCCAAGCACCCTTTGGCTGCTAAGGTTAAGGATGTGCTGCAGGTGGCCACTGTAGGAGAGCAGGGACTGCCTGTTCTTTCCCTCCACTGCCGCATGCGCACGGTCCTCGTTCCACCTCACCAGTCCATCCAACAGGAATGCCTGGAAATGCATGGCATTTGCCCTGGTACCTGAGAGAACAATGCATGATTAGGGTGGGAGAGCTGTTGCTTTTAACATTAAACATGAAGCATTACTTTAAGCTCCGCAATGACATTTACCTGGGATGAACCGGTTGAGGTGGAGGTGGAATGACTCCAAGGATGTGGAGCCCCGTGCGCAGCGATAAACCGGCAAAATCACGCCGCCCTTGGTGATTTTGCCGGTCTCGGTGTACAGCTGTACACCGGGTGGGTCCTGTATGCAGTGGAGGTGGCGCCTCTGCTCTTTCCAGATTGCCTGGCTGCGGATGGAGTCCAGCAACGGGATGCCCAGGGTGTCGACCCCCTTCTCGCTGTTGAAGGTCTCGAGGAGGTCAAGGAGAAGGACTTCGGTCGCCGCAGCTCCACGCGTACGACGCCGACAGTGAAGTGCAATCTCCTTCCTGCCGATCAGCCTCGAAACCTCTGCCTCGGTGAGGCCGACCATCCCGTGCCTCCCCTCCAGCGCAGACCTCTTGGCCTCCAGCAGTCGGCGGACATCGCCTGCATCCCACTCAAAGATGCAGGCTGACAGCTGCCGCATGAAGGGACCGTAGAGCTGGTGGCTCTCAGTGGTGACACCTGCCGCGAACCGCCGCATCAGGGTCCAGCCGAACCACCAGCTGGTCCCACTCATTGTACATGGCAGCTGTCTTTGATCCGCCGAAGCTGGAGCAGCAGTCTCGGTCCACGTACATGAGCTGGAGGAGCACCACCCCGGCGAGCCGGTACCGCTCCATGAGACCAGCCGCCATGGGGAGCAGGCCCTCGCCCTCGCCGGCAGTGAGGACACTGACGAGGACCTGCCCATGCTCGTTACCGACGTTGGTAACCCAGGCGGCCGTGTCTGCAGCGGTACCCGCGAGCTTTTTAGTCACCTGGAGACAGACACGCAAAGACAGAAATGTTAAGACATTATTGATATATAGATATACAAAATCAGACACGACTTATCTTCACATTTTTAAGTGAAAACTCACCTTCTTGGTAGAGTCCATCTTTAAGATGGACCCAAAGATGGAGGTGACCCTGGCCTTCACCTCATCCAGCCGCGACAGCACGTCATGGCTGTAGACTGTCAGCAGCCAGACGGGTGAGGGCACCGGGGGCATCTCCGGTAGATCAGTGAACTGCCGCCCAGTGCCTCCTCCCACTTCTTAGTCCTCACAGGAGGGCCCTGAGCACCAGAAGCAGGGGGGCCGTCAGCAGCCACTCTTACTGCCTGGGGTGTGGCATTGAGGACCAACTCCTGTGAGGGCGTGGAACGGAACCTTGGATTTTCCATCTTAGGAGGCAAGAAAAAACTATTATCATGACTGATGAGTGCAGTGACAAGTGACAGAATAACCGTATTAGATACATATAAAGGAACTTACGTTTGCTTAATAGGTCTGCTAGGAGGAGGACAGCAGTGGGGGTTTTGGGGGTTATGTGTAGGGTGATTATTATTTAATATGCAGTTAAATTCCATTTACATAGAAAGGCACGTTTGCCCCCAATGACCATCAGGTTGTCACATATCATACAATGCATTCAACTATCCTCTTCAAACGCATGCCATCAAAAAACGAAAGAAAAGACAATTAAATAGGATAGAATTCCAACTTTGACTTGATATAGATGTTAGCTAAGGTTTTACAGGATTGTCAGTGGTCAAAGAAACTTTGAACTGTGAATTTTGTACGTCTACAGTAGCTAGTGATATACAAACGTTGTTAACCAGTCTGGCACCAGTGGGAAGGTAGCGTCCCACCTCGACAACAGCAAGTGAAATTGCAGTGCGCAAATTCAAAACAGAAATCCCATAATTAAAATTCCTCAAACATACAAGCATTATACACCATTTTAAAGAAAAACTTCTTGTAAATCCAAACACAGTGTCCGATTTCAAAAAGGCTTTACGGCGAAAGCACACCAAACGATTATGTTAGGTCAGCGCCTAGAGGCAGAAAACTATACAGCCATTTTCCAGCCAAGGAGAGGGCTCACAAAAGTCAGAAATAGCGTTAAAATGAATCACTTACCTTGGATGATCTTCATCTGGTGGCACTCCCAGGTCTCCATGTTAGACAATACATGTTTTGTTTGATAATGTCCCTCTTTATGTCCAAAAACCTCAGTTTTGTTGGTGCGTTTAGGTCAGTAATCCAAAGGCACAATGAGCGCTCACAACATCCAGACGAAAAGTTTTAAAAAAGTACAATAAAAGTTCGTAGAAACGTGTCAAACGATGTTTAAAATCAATCCTCAGGTTGTTTTTGTCATAAATAATCAATAATATTTCAACCGGACAAAAGCTTTGTCAATAGAAAAGGAGAAACAAGAAAGGCGCGCTCCAGATCAAGCGCTTGGCTCATGTCTGGACATTTCCACTGTCCACTCATTAAAAGTGGTGTATCTCCCTCATTTTTCAGAGTAAAAGCCTGAAACAATGCCTGAAGACTGGCCACATGTAGAGGAAGCCATAGAGATCGTGAACTGGGTTCTAAGTCTTTGTATGGTGGAAAGGCTTTCAATGGAAAAACAGCCTTTCAAAATAATAGTACTTCCTGGTTATCCTAGCTTATGGGCCTGAGTAGCAGGCAGTTTAATTTGGGCACGCTTTACATCCGGAGGTGAAAATACTGTCTCCTACCCAAGAGAGGTTTTTAAATTACACAATTTGGGTGGACCCTGTAGTCAAACAAGTCGGTTGGCTAGACATGTCATATTTCATCACATTTAGTCATCATTTGTATAGCCAATGCTAACTTGCCTGTGCAGCAGCAAGCTACAGTAGCTAGCGATCTACGAACGTTGTTAAATTACACAATATGGGTAGCCCCTGTAGTCAAACAAGTCGGTTGACTAGACGTGTTATTGTCATATTTCATCACATTTATAGTCGTCGACGTTAAATTTGTTGCAAATTAAGCAAAATTACCTCAGATACTCACCGAGTAGCATCAATGGCTGACAGAAAAAGAGATTGTAATGAAGAGACGTTAGGAAAATTTCAGAGGAAGATGATTGGCTTAAAAACTTTTGGAACAAGCTAGGCTCTTCATTGATGGGTTTTGGAACAGAGAAGAATGCCCGTCTCAGTCCATCTTGTAGGTTGGCCCCTGGGGCCTCCACATGGCACTTGGAGCACCTTAACAGACTTTACAGGGCCCCCAAAGATTGCTGAAATGTACTTGATGTGAACATGTCAAGGTATTGAATGAATTCAGTCATATTCATGTCAAAACATGTGAAATAGGCACACTGGACCTTTAAGAAAGTGTAACAGAGTAGGTGTCCCTACAGGTGTATATTAAGTAGCCATGTGCTTCCCAAAATTCAAAAACAGAATAACTAATGAGCCATTTGACACATGATAGTTTTAGGCTCTCAAGCTCTACTTTATTTATCAACCAAGAAAACAGATAAAACAAATCCTTAATTTAACTATTTACATAAACATATTACACACCGTTTGACACAACTAACTTAACATGTTTCTTAGATATTACAGAACTATTTACGACGACCATCCAGCTCCTTCCTTCGCCTCTATGCTGTGGTCCTTGGCACCCGAGGCCCACCCGAGGCCCTCTCTTCTCCTCCAACCACTCGACAGCAGTTTTACCTCCCCCTGCTGCCTCACAGAAGTGCTCTCCCCTGTACTGGCTGTGGCCAAATTCTTTTCTTTTAGGCTTGCCACATATCTTGCAGGGGAAAGCAACAGGAAACCTCCTCTTCGTCACAGGTCCATGACCAGCCTGTGCACTTCTCCTCCTCAAACCTGTGTACCTGGTCAAGGGGAGGCCTTTTGTGAGGGTGGAAGCAACTCTAGCAATAGGGGGTTTGCTTGTTGGTGGGCGCCGCTTATCTTTCCTCCTGACCCCCTTGTTGATTGTTGTCGGAGCTGGCTTCAGCTTCTTGTCTACAGAGGAAACACAGGTAGTCGCTTATTCTAACACATTACACAAAGGGAAATTGCTATAGTCAAACACACAAATGTGAATTTAAGAGAACTCACCTTTGGGGGGGTGTCTGTTCAGAACTGGGGGCCAACGTGGACGGCTGAATTTCAAGTTTGGGGGAGGAGAGGAGGGACCTTTCTTGTCTACAGAAGGACAAAAGGGCATTAGTGTCTTAATGAACACACCACACAATATATTGCTATATTTAAACATGATTGTTATTTGAACGAACGCATTCATTTTTGGGGTAATTTATTGTTTTGCTTTTCATTAACTGAAGTTGTATTGATTGGTTATTGTTTGGTTTGTTTAAGATGAACAAAATATATGGAATAAAAAATATTTAGATAAAAAAAAAAAAAAAAAAAAACTCACCTTTGGGGAACCGCCTGTTCAGAACTGGAGGCCACCACGTCGGCAAAATTTCAGGTTTGGAGGTCCGTGTAGTTCCCAGCACGCCGCTGGGCTCTCTCCTCTCTTTCCCTCGGCTGCCTTTTTATTCTTTTCAACTCCTGGTGGGCCTTTTGTGCGTTCCTCCTCCTCTTCCTCCGATCCATTTTCAAAAGATGTTGTTGGAAAGCACGCATTCTTGTCCCAGGCAAGGTGTTGAGCTGCCTTATCCAGCCCATGTAGCTGTGAGAATTAGAATTAGCAGATACACTGAAAAGGCTGGATAAATAATCATGTTAAAACAAGTTACCTTCTTTGTTTACGGTCTGTAGAGTTATGGACTGCATTGATAATATTCCCAAAGCCTGGCCTCTTGAAAACTGCATCCATCTTGACTAATAGATCTGGGCAAACTGAGACTCTCCCTGAGACTATCCCAAACTTCAACAAGTAAAGGTGTGCAGCAACCAATCAGAGATTAGTGGGCGTCACAAGGGGCACTGGGGGATGGGCGGGTTTGACTCCCTGCTGTCACCTGTAGTATCTGCTGGTCATCTCAAATCTCTGAGTAGAACTTGACTGTATTATTGTTTTTGTGTGTTACAACTCTGTAAACAGTGTGTTTATTGACTACGAAAATGATGACAGATTTACTTGTCTTTATATTTGTTGAACTTTAAAGAGAGTGTATGACAATAAATCAAAATGAATTTCAAGGGAGAAAAAGTGCTTGCATTCAATTATTATTTATTTAACAGGGAATGTCACATGTGAAAAAAACGAGCATAATGTCCCCTACACCTACTGTACAAGTTAAGATGATTTTAAATGAGCTAAATGTACAAGAGATTAACAATGAATGTTTAAAAAAAAAAATAAACAACAAAGAACATCTACAAAAACTACTTTACAATTGACACACCAGTCAGTCAGAGTTTACTGGCCTTGGCTAGCACCATGCTGGGCCCTCATGAGTGCCAGCCACTCCTCCACAGTTTGGCCACCAGAGGAAGCGGCACAGAATCTCACAGAATCATACATACTGTGTCCATACTCTGCAGTTTTCGGCTTGCCACATTTCGAGCACTTATAGCCTTCGTATGGCTTGTGCGCTCTGACTTTAATGCCAGACTCCAGCTTCTTCTTCCTTCTCCATTCAGTGGTCCTGGAGACCTTGGGTCCACCAGCAGGAGGAGGGGGAAGAGGAGTGGAGGTCGAGGGCAGGTCTTGGGAGACTGGCGTTATAGGGAGGGAGGTGGTAGGCAGACTGGGTGGCGGTAGAGGTGGCAGTGGCTGACAAGTGGCTGCTCTGCCACGCTGTGTAGCCTGCCCCGTTCTGTCCTCTGGCAGCTGGTAGGTGCTGCTGGTTGATGGGGCTGGCAGCGGTGAAGTGCTCCTGACTGCAGTGTGGAAGGGGCCTGACTCCTCTCTCTCTGCAGTCATGCTGTCACGGTTCTGGTGCAGGGCCACTCTCTCCATAGAGGATATCCATTTGTTGTACCTGTGTGAAAAATGTGAAATATGTTTACTGTTATCAGGAACACTGTCAACCAGTGAACTACACATAAAATATACCAAAATATATTTTTTTAAACTTACCACTGTGTCAAGGTCAGCTTGTTGACCTGGAACAGTTGCAGCCTTGTGTGGGTATTGAGGTTTGGGCTGCCCAGCACCATGGTCCTGATTCTCCTGTAGTCCCCCAGGATAGCAGCCCACCTGTTGACCCGGTTACCAAGCACCGTCTTGCCAGCAGGGTGTTTGTGGCACAGCTCCACTGTCCTGCTGGTGTTGGGCCACTGAGCAGGTCCAGAGCCTTGGCCAAGCAGGGAGCTGAAGGTAGATTAAGTTAACCAAAGGAAACATCACGTTAATGAGAAATACACTCATGTCTTTATGTGTGTAGTGAGTTTAGAACAATGTGCAGTACATACCGCTTCATACTCTCTTCCCCCGTCACGGTTGAGCTCTTTGAATTGTTGAATCTCCCCTGCAGGACTCGGTCCCGGAACCTCTCGGGGTAAGAGACTGCCGCCTTGTCTCTCTCCGGAAGATTTCCCCAGAGAGCCATGATCTCCTCTATTTGCCTATTAGAGATCCATGGCCCCTCCAGCAGCCTCAGCAGACTCTTGGCCAGGAGGACCACGTGCTGGTATCCACTAACCCCATCAGGTCCTATGTACTCCTGGAAATTAGAAGAGTTGTGGGGAAGGGTTGGATTAATAGTCAGATTAATAGTTATGAATGGAAAGAAACTTGAGAGTGAGCTGTTTGGGATGTGGATAGGCACTTACGTCATCCTCTGGGTCCTGACTGGCAGCTGGTGCAGTGTCCACCACCGCCATAGTGTCATCAGGGGGTGTGACGACAGGTACCTGGGATGGGTTGGGTTGAGTGGGCGGTGGAGCGGCCTTCCTGAGTGGAGCGACTGGTGGGAGATGGTCATCGAGGTCGGGCAAGGACATGGTGGGGTCATCCTCCTCCTCAAGCTCTCTCAGGTCATCCTCCTCTCCCTCTCCTCCCTCAAATAGATCAGGTGTCCCGTCTGGGACATCCGGGTCCTTACCGAGGTTGGACTCCAACCTCTGGTCACCATGGGTCTGGGAGAAGAGATACTCGACCCCAATGAGTTCCCCTTAAACAGAGACAAAAAAAAAGAGAGTTGTAAATAAACAGAACATGTTTTAGTGTGTGTGTATAATTGTATTATTTAGAAATACATACCAGTGTCCTTTGCAGGCCTTGTGTGATCCTTCACAAGACTGCGGCCCAGGAGCTTCTGGCTCAGCTCATTGATGGCGTGCTGGGCTACACCATCATAGCAGTGCAGGGTCTGCTTCTGTCCCCCCCCCTCCGCTGCAGCTTCTGCACGGTCCTCATTCCACCGAACCAACCCTTCAAGGAGGTAGGCCTGAAAGTGCTCGGCAGACGCACTTGTTCCTATAAATGACGACAACAACAACAATAAATAATAACTCCTCACATGCACACAGTTGTTAACACACAACATGACGTAACAACATGATCCAGTTTTACATTTAACATACCAGGAATGAAGCGGTTGAGGTGGAGGTGGAAAGACTCCAGGGAGGTGGACTCACGGGCGCAACGCAACACAGGCAGGATGACCCCTCCCTTGGTCACGTCCTTGCCCTTGGTGTAGATGCTAACACCAGGGGGGTCCTGAATACAGACCAGGTGTCGTCTCTGGGTCTGCCAGATGGCCTGCATTCGGTCACGGTCCAGGAGCCGGACGCCCAGGGTGTCTGTGGCATCAATGAAGGTCTCCAGGAGCTCCCCGATGAGACGCTCGGTCTCCTCCGCCCCGCGCGTGCGGCGACGACAGTGCCGAGCCATCTCCTTCAGGCTGATCCTCTTCAACACTTGTGCGTCGCTGAGCCCCGTGATGTGGCTCCCCTTGAGCTCACCTCGCTTGGCCTCCAGCAGGCGCTCCACATCCTCTGCACACCACACCAACATGCAGGAGGAGAGCCGCCGCAAAAAGAGAGCATACAGAGGATGGCTCTCTGTTGTCACTCCCCGAGCAAAGCGACGTATGAGGTGCCCCACATCCAGCCGGACGATGAGTTCATCCCACTGGCTGAACATGGCTGCCGTCTTCCCCTTTCCCATCAGGGCGCAGCAGTCCCGGTTGACATAGAGCAGCTTGGGAGGTGCCACTCCAGCTCTACTGTAGCGCTGCTGGAGGCCAGCTGCCATGTCGAGCAGGCCCTCTCCTTCGCTGTCAGTGAGGACCGTAATGAGCACCTGGCCGTACTCATTGCCCACATTTGTGGCCCACGCTGCTGTCCCGTGTGCTGCCCCAGCTAGTTTCTTGGTCACCTGAGGGGAGTCAAACAAACACAGACAGACAAGACAGACAAACACACAGTCATGTCAGTGAGTGGACACAAAGTTTCACAATACATTTATTAAGTCATAAAATAAGTCATAATAAATGATTATTCATTTGATTGTCTCTAACTAACTAGTATTATTTCTGGTCAAAACATCTTGAATCACCTTCTTGGTTGAATCCATCTTCAGGATGGACCCAAAGATGGAGGTGACTCTGGCCTTGAAGTCCTCCAGCTGGAACAGAACGTCGTAGCCGTGGACAGTCAGCAGCCACTGGGCTGAGGGCACATCCAAAAAGGGAGGAGGAGGTGTTACCCTCAGTGGTGCGGCACCTGGGACTACAAAGTGGTCACAGACGGACAGGTAGTACAGGGTCCGACTCATCCAGGTCAGGCTGTGCTGCTCCCTCAGCTGGTTGTACAGCCTGGTCGCACTGTTCCCAAGTGTCCTCTCTCTCATCAGCCTGAACACCTTCAGGTCACAGGACAGCCTAATACACAGAGACAATTGGGGGGGGGGAAGGAGGAGAAAAGGGTGAGGAGTGTGTGGAGGGGGGTTCTAGAAACAGTTTGATAAGGGAAGGAGGGGCTTGGGAAAGGGTGACTTTGAAACACTTTGCTTTGTTTGGGCAGTTCCTGATAAGAGATCAAAGGTCAGACATTCAGATCAAAGAGCTCATTAACATTTCAATGGGGCAAAGAGCTAATTAACATTTCAATGGGGCTTTGAAAAATCAAAACCTCAGTGTTGACAAGAACCTACTGACCGCCTCTTTTTCTCACTATGGTGATTTTTCCAGTTTTTCCTCAAAGTGAACAGGAGCTGTGATTTTCAGAGGTGTGAATTACTAACCTGTAAGTCAAGATGGCTGGGAAAATGGAGCGATGACTTGCGTCCAGCTGGTCCAAGATATCCAGCGACCATCCTGCTAGCTTCTTCTTACAGAGGCGGCACTCCAGGTACTCTGTCCCCATATAATACCAGCCGTCCATGTCAAGCACCCTCCGGACTGTCTTGTACACCCCACAGCCTGTGAGCTTCTGACGCTTGCACCGTGGCTGGGTGCACACAAACTTAAAGGCCCACAGGCGGTAGGGCATCCAGAGGCAGAATGGCCGGAGGAAGTAGGCGGAGGGAGAAGCTGGAGGCTGATGGCTGATGTTAGGAGGCAGAGGAGGGAAGTACCACAGCTCAAGCTGGCTTTTCAGGACACATTTGAGCTGCTTGTTCCTGATGAAAATGGCCCGACTGACCCACTCTTGCTGCTCTTTTGGGAGGGTCTGCTTCCATCCCTCAGGGAGAAGCACCTGCAACAGAGCAGAGAATCAATACATTTCTTTTCCATCCCCACACAACCAAAAGTGAAATGAAATAGCCAAGTCATAGTTGAGGTGAGACGTTTACCTGAGCGTCAGCAGCAGGCTGTAGTGGTCCAGCTGTTGGCTGGGAGGCTGACTGGAGCTGAGGAGGGGCAGTAGGAGCTAGCACAGCAGGGGGTGCGGTGGGAGCAGTAGGAGCTAGCACAGCAGGGGGTGCGGTGGGGGTGGGAGCAGTAGGAACTGCTACAGGAGCACAGGAGTTAGTCTCACAAAATATTTCAGAGAAATAAGTGAAATAATTCAATTAGAATAGAGCTTCAGCTTCAAAACATGTTAACAGCCTGTTGACAGCCAATGCACTTTGGTTTAGTTTTGATCAGTGTTATCAGTGGTAGAGGTTAGGAATCTAGGTTAAACACAATCTACATTTAAAAGCTACAAACGACAGATGTATAGTGGGTAGACATCTACAAGCAAGGAATAGGCAAAGCAAAGTGATGCAGACTGAAATACAGGTTGGAATGGTGACAAGACAAGCTTCAGTAAACAATTCATTCCACAAAAAGATGAGGAAGGATTTTTCTATGGCAAGCAAAATGGATGCAAAAATGAGAAATTCTACAGTGATTTCTAAGCCCAGCTTGGAGGTGTTTTAACAATTTTACCACTTACCTTACCACTTTAAAGTGTATCCTGTTAATGCTAACAACAACAGATAGTTATTAGGGGAAAGGTCATTTCATATATATATTCTTCTCAACAGAAATAAACAATAAAGTGCCATAACATAGAGTACCTTGGTCAAAACCCATGCCGATAGACAGCAACTCCTGATCTGATGGCTCGGCAGCTAAGAAACACAGACAAACATAATGACACAGTTATATTGTCAATTGCTACACTGTTTGATTTACTGTTTGATTGACTTAGATGACTACAGAATATATATTTACATGGATTAGGAGGCGCTACAGCTGTTGCTGTGTCCTCCTGGTCAGGTCGGGGGGGCAAGGTCCCGTCCCGTACCCTGCGTTCCTCCACTGCCTTCTGGACCTCAGGAAACAGGTTGGTATACCTATCCGGATGGTTGGGAAAATGTTATAAATTGTATTGTGATTCTGACTGATTTCATGTTTTTGTAATTTTATAAGAAATTACAACTATTTAAGGAAAAGAGTACCAGTCAAACCGGTCCTTGTTGGCCATTTCAGAAGACGTGTTTGTGTCCCCCATCTCCCTCTCTTGCTGGTGAGAAGCCAAGACCATGACGGCATAGCCGACATCGTGGCTTAGCAGCCACTTGAAGGTTTGACCACGGTATTTGCCGAACTGGATGGCACTCTCACTGTCCACCAGTCGGCTATCATCCGGGTCACCCCCTCTGGCTACCACACAAGCCTTTGCCTTTGCCTTCACTTGTCGTGGCTTCAGCACCCGGACTACACCTGTACACTCTTCCTCCTGGATGGTCCTGGCAGCCTCTTCAGATGCCCTCAGGGTGAGGGCCCCAGAGGGCTCCAAGCGGAAAGCAGGGGTGTGAACATAATCCATTCTTCCTTTCATTAAGAGAGGTTATTCACACACATACACACACGTTGTTATTTGTTGACAGCAATACACAGTGGACCACATAGCTACCCTGCTTACAGTAGAGCCCATACAGCGTTAAATGTCAATTTCATTCTACATATAACGTTAGCTAGCTGGTCCATACAGCGTTAAATGTCAATTTCATTCTACATATAACGTTAGCTAGCTGGTCCATACAGCGTTAAATGTCCATTTCATTCTACATATAACGTTAGCCAGCTGGCCCATACAGCGTTAAATGTGAATTTCATTCTACATATAACGTTAGCCAGCTGGCCCATACAGCGTTAAATGTCAATTTCATTCTACATATAACGTTAGCTAGCTGGCAAGTGTGCGTTGTAGTACACTAAGTTAACACTGCACGTTAACTACATTGGCTAAATATATAAATATATAACGTTAACTAGTTAGCCAGCTAACTATCAATTATAATAATACACAACTGTGTTCTGAAATCCGACATGAAATATAGCTAACGTTGCCTTTACGACCACGACTGAAACTCACATTAATTCATCCAAATGTTTCCTGAAATACGTGATGACAACTAAATCAACGACTGAAACTCACCTTAATTCACCTAAATACACAACTGTGTTCCGAAATCCGCGATGAAATATAGCTAACGTTACCTTTACAACTATCTTTCTCACAAGTACTCGGAATGATGGAGAACTAACTGCAAAGAACTTCTCCGTGGATTTTGGGGGAGGCGGGATATGAACGACAGACTCTCTTGTCGTTCTTTTCTCTCTCTCTCCTTTCTCTCTGTCTTTTCTCAAATTATTATTTTTTTCAAATTGAAGCTGCTTTATTGGCATGAAAAACATTGTGTCAATATTGCCAAAGCAACAATGTATACAATCTAAATGTTTGTGTTCTGCAAAGTATTTTTATTCTCAGTCCGCAGAATGGACCACGTATCATTGAACCATGATACCGTGAATTACCAATGATATACACTATTAGTTTCTGGGAAATACATCCTTGTTTCTATCGCTTCTAGCATATGTATTGTGACCCCATTCCTGAAAGCTCACCCTTCCAGGAACACATATGTTTGTTCCCCCTCAACGTAGACCCTTTATAACAATCACATATGTTTGGACTTTGTCTGGATTTAGGACTAGCAGAGGATACCTATAAACCATAAAAGCAAGGGGGTCACAGTTGAGAAAATTGGCTAAATAATGAAAAAGAATCTAATCAACAATGACATAATAGTCAATTAACTATTGACTTTTTCATTTGTAAATCATTATTATAATGCAAATGAAACCTAGAGTTGGGTTTATATAGCCATGGGGGAATGAAAAAAGTTGTATATGTATTAGGTTGTGAAGATCTTAGATTACATGTAAAAAAAACAACAACTCAATGCTGAACTAAATCAAAATATGTCTACAACTCACAAGTTATTAAAAATGTGTAAGACATTGAAATACATAATATATGTACCCCATCTCAATATTCCCTAGAGACATATTCTGAACTTTTAAACAAAATTGTAAACTCGTTACACATACTTATGCTACTTTCACATAATACAATGTCAGTGTCAGCATCCTTCGATGCTGTGGGGAATGTGTTATAACTTGTACATGTTCCCCCCTATAGATATTCCTTAACATCCTAGATACTAGAACATTAGTAGTACATAACAGTGTAATAGCGTAGTACTACAGTACGGACCTGTCTTGACATCCTCGTTTGAAACGTTAAAACTTCTTGTTTATTGTCAGAACGAGCCTTCTGGATATGTGTGGTACTGTATATAAAACATCAGTGACTCTTTGATTCACCAAAGGTTCTTGTTCTCTACAGTTTAACATAAAACATATTTCCCTCCACTCTAAAAATATACTTTCGAATTATAAACATGTAAATAAAAAAGGAATACTAAAATAGCCAATGTGTCGTCATGTCATATACATTATAACCCGAGGGGGTCTAAATTGTTGTTCAAATGTTGCATATACATTTTTTAGTATCTAGATATTGTGTTATGTTAGAATGTCTAATAAACAACTATTTTATACATTAATAATATTGTTTTGTCAGAAATATATAATAATAATGTTTTACCTGCACCTGTATGCAGACAATACGGTTGAGTACTCTATCGCCCGCCCTGCTGATCATACTCTATCTGAACTACATTATGCTTTCAATATTTTGCAGAAAACCTTTGACCTTAAATTATTATTGAATACATGGAAAACTAAGTATGTTGTTTTCTAGAGGACACAAAAATTATTCTAATGATTGAAGTGTACGTCCCTAGTACGGTGGTGTATCAGTAAATACGTTAAGTTGTCTTTTTTTAAAACATAATGATGAGTTAATTAAGATGTTGAAAATCAAAAGGGGCTTCGTTGCCTTGAACCGCCCCTGAACGATCCTCTCCTGGTGTCGGGCAGGGTAGATCAAGCGCCAGCCACAGCGCCACCAGACCGTCTACCCTGCGGTCCGACAGCCCCTGACGGTTCCTCACCCCCACCAAGGCCCTGGCAAGCCTGCGGACATGCTGGTAGCCAGGCATTGCATTAGGGCCTTGCGTCTCCCCCTGAAGATAAAGAGACATGGAAGAATCGATGAGGACGATGTCAAACATTTAGGGGTAACACATAAGATTCTTCTACAAAGGAAATAGAAGATGTTTTATATTGTGTAACTGAAAATCAACAGATGGAATCTGTTAAAATGTAACATGTTTCAAGTTAAACTGTAGTTTTCTAATCCTGTTTAGTGAATGATTACTGTGAGTATTAATGGAGTTTAGGTCATGAAACTTTGTGTATGCTTATTTAGAAACCATGACCTAATCAGACAAGAGGAAATTGCCTAGGATCAGAGATCAGGGTCAGGCCCAGAAGATGGATAGCTAAACAAAGAGAGGACCGTGGACATTCCACAGGGGAAAGAAGGGGAGAGTCATTGGGGTCATAAAATGTATAACTAGGGAGGTGACGTCTACAAGGGAAGAGTATAAGACGTGTTGTGAGCTTTCTAAACGAATGCACTCAGCTGAGGGCATCCTTGGTATTAAACACCAAAAATTGTCTTGAGTTTGTCTCAATTTCTTATTTCAAAGAGGTTGCAATAACATTTTTATTTTCAACAACACAAAAGGTCAATTATAATTACCTCTGAATCAGAGGAGTTGTCAGGGTGAGGAGAACCGTGTCGATCAGGGGCCTCAGGAGAGCTTCCGTCTTCAGGGGCGGTGGGACTGGATGGCCCAGACCTGGATGCGTCAGCGGGTTCCCCTGACAGAGGTGCCGCTGAGCTGGAGGACGGGGCGCTCATATGAGTGACATGAGGGATGTGGATTGTTGGGTCCACATCCTCCTGAAAGCCCTCGTCCTCCTCGTCGAGCTGGGCGACGGCGGCTGCCTCTTCCGGAAGGCCAGGGTCCACGCTGACATCCTGCAGCACTCTGCCAGTCTGCGAGTACAGGTACTCCACTCCGAGGAGTTACCCTATTAAGGCAAAAACAAACAAAAAAATCAGGCAAAAGCAGAGTAGGGAAGTGTTAATGGGATGTAATTAATGCAATTGATGTAAATGTTCATTCTCTTACTCGACTTACCCGTGTACTCGCTAGGCTTGGAGTAGTCCTTACCCTGTTCCTTGCCAAGCACCCTTTGGCTGCTAAGGTTAAGGATGTGCTGCAGGTGGCCACTGTAGGAGAGCAGGCAGAGCAAATTACCGACGTTGGTAACCCAGGCGGCCGTGTCTGCAGCGGTACCCGCAAGCTTTTTGGTCACCTGGAGACAGACACACAAAGACAGAAAGGTTAAGACATTATTGAAATATAGATATACAAAATCAGACACGACTTATCTTCACATTTCTAAGTGAACTAACCTTCTTGGTAGAGTCCATCTTTAAGATGGACCCAAAGATGGAGGTGACCCTGGCCTTCACCTCGTCCAGCCGCGACAGCACGTCATGGCTGTAGACTGTCAGCAGCCAGACGGGTGAGGGCACTGGGGGCATCTCCGGTAGATCAGTGAACTGCCGCCCAGTGCCCAAGGCCAGAAACTGCTCGCACTCCCCGAGGTACCGTATACCGCTCCGCATCCAGGACTCGCTGTGACTTTCACACAGCTTGCTGTAGGTCTGTGACGCACTGTTCCCAAAGTGCGCGACCTCAGCATCCTCACAACCCGCAGGTCACAGGACAGCCTAGAGAGAGAGAGATAAAGCATATGAATGACACGCATTCATTTTACTTTATTACTAACTAACTAAATCTTGTGAACTTACTTGTATGTCAATATTGCTGGGAACTGGCAGCGATGCCGAACGTCCAGCTGACTGACAAGGTCCCGTGACCGCCCCGCGACCTTCTTCTTACACCGACTGCATTCCAGGTACTCAGTGGCCATGAGATACCAGCGGTGGATGTCCAAGACCCTCCGGATGGTCTTGTAGAGCCCAGCCTTGCATAGGGTGCCTCTGCACCCAGACTGGGGGCATGCCAGCTTGTATGCCCATATACGTACGGGCATCCAAAGGAACAGCTGACATGCGAAGAAGGGGTCGGGGGATGCGGGTGGCTGATTGTAGATCGGCCGCGGTTGGGGAGGTGTCCACCACGTGACCAGGTCAGTGGTGAGTGTCGACCTCCCAATGCTGTTTCTGGTGAACAGCGTGCGGCCGATCCACCGCTGCTGCTCCTTGGTGAGAGATGAACGCCAACTCTCTGGAAGCAGCAGCTGAGGGAGAGAGTGATGGAGGCGGGGGAGAAGGGATGATAATGTTTCAGAGAAACGGACAGGGAGAGAGTATCCAGGAGACAAGACAACTGTGTCCAATTTGGCCTAGTGTTTAATATCTTAACAATGTGGAGTAATTACAGTTGATGAATTTACCTCAGCACTTTCTGAGGAGGGCCTTGGAGGCAGGAAGGACTGCCGGGGCAAATCCTCCTCTTCGCTCTGCCCCCGTGGGGCAGGAGCAGCGACCGGGGCAGGAACCGGGGTAGGAACCGGGGCTTGGTCAGTTGGAGTCAGAGTTCGAGGGAGCGATGGGGGAACCTGTAGGGCTACGGCTTTTGCAGTGACACAGAAATGAATAGGTTAAATGAATGAATGGGCAAATAAATAAATGCATGCATGATTGGACAGACATATTACAAATGTAGATAACGGTGATTAAGTTAATAGCACATTCCAACATGCCCAAATGAATATCAATCAGTGATAGGATGTAACAAAACAATGAAATGAAATTAGTGATTTAAATGGAAAAAGGAAAGTAATGATTACGTGACATACAGGATGACAGCTACAGTGGCAAGATACGTTATTTAATAGTTCATACATGCAGTGACTCTCCTCTAAACCCAGATGACTCTTACCAATACATTTCCTTAAGGTTGATGATAGGAAAAATATTCAAAACACTTTAATATGTCAACAAACTTTAACTGAATACTTATCAAATGTCCTTTGTCAATTAATAGTGACGTAAAAACATACGTGTGTCTATGTCAGCAGCTGCCTTGACCAGCTCTGCGTCCGATAGATCTGTCTGTGGCAGTGCTGGTCGAGGGAAAGACACCCCTATATCACGTGGAGAGAGAAAGGATTGTGAGCTACACAGCTTATCCCAAAAGTTCATATTATCTTACATGTGTAACTAGACACTCACCTTGAACTGCAGGCTGAGAAGCCATGAGCTTCTTCATCTTCACCTGCAGTTCACCTGGGTGAGAGAGCTCCTTGACAGGAGCGCAGAGATCGCAGGACCAAGAGGCCTTTGAAAACGAAACATAGCAAATATGTCATCATTTTCAACTATGTGGAACAAGTAGAATTATATTTTCCTTTAAGATGATATGTAACACTTACGTAGCCGCACTCTTGGGCCGGGTGTTACTGGCGGGGGTGGTGCTGGCTGCTGCGGGCCTGACCACAGCAGCTACCCCCTCCTGGTCTCTGCGCTGAATGTAGCCAATCAAGGCGGCCATCGCACTCCCAGGATAACGGGGTGTCTGCGTCCTCATGCTCCTGACATATCTGTGAGATACAGTAGAGGGAACATTTCAGATGTAAAATGTTGCATAAAACACACTGACATGAACATAGAAAACACAAAAGACACGTGCACCCATTACCTTATCCTGTCTGCACCCGTAGCCTCATACAGGTCCTGCAGCGTGTCCCACTTGTACTTCCCGATGCCAACAAGGGCCTTGCCCCCCTGGCCTGAAATCAGCACGGGAACCAATTAACTGTCAGAGCAAAAGAGTTACATCTTACATACAATGAGGAGAATTAAACAAACTCACCTGGCTGGGAGGACAGGACTTTAGCTTCCTCGTGCGCCCGGTTGAACCTGACCATCTCAGCGAAGGCCGGATAGGCGCACGAGTAGCGAGTCAAGGCGTCCTTGTTGGCCATCAGGGGATGCTGGGAAACGCTGCACTCTCGCTCTCTCTCCTTCTGATGCACCGTTACCAGGTGCACCATGTAGCCCACGTCGTTCTCCATCATCCACTTGAAGGTCTGACCCCGGTACTTGCCGAACTGAACCGTGCACCGGCTCAGGATGACCATCTCTGCAACGGGGTCACCTCCCTCGGAGACGACGCGGGCTCGAGCCTCTGCCTCCACTTCCTCCCACTTCTTAGCCCTCACAGGAGGGCCCTGAGCACCCGAGGCAGGGGGGCCATCAGCGGCCACTTTAACTGCCTGGGGTGTGGCCCTGAGGACCAACTCCTGTGAGGGTGTTAACCGGAACCTAGGAATTTCCATCTTATTGGCAAGAAACAAACTATTATCATGAGTGAGGAGTGCAGTGACAAGTGACAGCATAACCGTATTAGGAACATATAAAGGAACTCACGTTTGCTTGATAGGTCTGCTAGGTTCAGCAGTGTGGTGGGGGGTGCCGGGTCAGGGTTAATAACTTATATGCAGTTAAATTCAGTTTAGTTAAATTCATAGAAAGACACGTTTGCCCCAGGTTGTCACATATCATACAATGCATCCAACTACATACACTTCAAATGCATACCATCAAAAAACGAAGGAAAATAGACATTTAAGTAGTATACAATTCCAACTTTGAGATGATAGAAATTTTAGCTAAGGTTTTATAGGGTTGTCAGCGGTCAAATAAACTTTTGAGATTTTGTAAACCTAGTTTAAAGTAGTTAGCGATATAAACACGTTGTTAAATTACACAGCTTGGGTAGCCCCTGTAGTCAAACAATTCGGTTGACTAGAGTGCTACTCGTTGATTATTTTCATTTCTTTGCAAACTAAGCACACTTCCCTCATATATTCACCGGGTATCATCAATTTCTGTCAGAAAAATATTTTAGATCATCAATTTCTGTCAGAAAAATATTTTATAGCCAATGCTAACAGCATGCTGCACACTATTACTATAGCTACAGTAGCTAGCGATCTACAGACGTTGTTAAATTAAACAATTTGGGTAACCCCTGTAGTTAAACAATTCGGTTGGCTTGACGTGTTATTGTCATATTTCATCACATTTATAGTCGTTGATGTTAAATTCTTTGCAAATTAGGCAAAATTACCTCAGATACTCACCGTGTGTATGCTCAATCAATGGCTGCCTAGAAAAAGATTTTGAAGAAGTGACGTTAGGAAAATTTTAGAGGAAGATGATTGGCTGAAAAACTTTTGGAACAAGCTAGGCTCTTCATTGGTTGGTTTTTGCTCTCTTTCTCCAATTTGGAACAAGCTGAAGCTCTGATTGGAGGAGAGGACTAATGGTACAATATGGGTATTTGGAACATTTGGAACAGATACAAATTTGCCCGAGGATATTGCCCATTCTTCTCTGTCCAAGGAGGAGGGGAAATGGGGGGTTTTGCTGGGTGAGAGGAGGAGTTGGCAGGGATGTGTCAACAATGCATATTAAGTAGCCATGTGCTTTAATCACCAGATCTAAACAGTGATGACAGACACAGAAGCCCAGTCTAGGAGTTTTAATGATGAACCAGAGTATACATAGGGAAACAGGATACAATGGAAGATAATTATTGCAATGTAAATCCAATAAACATTAAACAAATGTCAGCAATCTATACACACAAAATAACACACCATAGTTCACGAGTTGGAACATCGGCTAACCCTCGACGAGCCGGAGCATCACTGTGTATTGATAGGGACTAGGGTGGAATGAGATTTGACGGAACCTCAGGACTCCTAAAAAGACAACATAGGGCCCTAGAAGAGAGGAGGGTACATGGGGTCCAGAGTCAACCATACTTTATAAGTTTGCATCCCATATGGCACCCCATTCCCTACACTACTTTTGACCAGACCCCATAGTAGCCTACTTTCTAGGTGTCCCCAAGATGAGTCAGTCAAGGATGTATACCAAACCACACCCTATTCCTTATATAGTGCTCTACTTTGGACCCTATGGGCAAACGAGTACACTAAATAGAGAATAGGGTGCCATCTTGGATGCAAACAAGTTGTAATTTGGGTGCACTACACAGGAAAACAAACAGGCTGTAATTTTGGTTTGCTCTACACAAGAAAACAAGCTGTAATTTGATTCGTAGGGCTGAAGCGATATAACCCAGCATACGTTGCAACTCTCTGAGGCAGAGGCAGAGGCCTCAGAAAATTGCAACCTCTTTCTCTTGCAAGAACAAGAGTAAAAGAGGGGAGGGAGAGAAAAAGGGGAGAGGGAGACAAAAAGGGGAGGGAGACAAAAAGGGGAGGGAGAGAGAAAAAATGACAGAAAAGGGGGAGGGAGAGAAAAAACGAGAAAGAAAAAGGGGGAGGGCGAAAGAGAAAAAGAGGGAGAGAGCGAAAGGGGGAGAGAAGGTGTGCAGCAATCAATCAGAGATTAGTGGGCGTCACTGGGGGGGTTTGACTCCCTGCTGTCACCTGTAGTATCTGCTGGTCATCTCAAATCTCTGAGTAGAACTTGACTGTATTATTGTTTTTGTGTGTTACAACTCTGTAAACAGTGTGTTTATTGACTAAGAAAATGATGACAGATTTACTTGTCTTTTTATTTGTTGAACTTTAAAGAGAGTGTATGACAATAAATCAAAATGAATTTCAAGGGAGAAAAAGTGCTTGCATTCAATTATTATTTATTTCACAGGGAATGTTACATGTGAAACAACCCAGCATAATGTCCCCTACACCTACTGTACAAGTTAAGCTGATTTGGAATGAGCTAAATGTACAAGAGATTAACAATGAATGTCTTAAAAAATAAATAAACAACAAAGAACATATGTACAAAAACGACTTTACAATTGACACACCAATCAGTCAGTCAGTCAGAGTTTACTGGCCTTGGCTAGCACCATGCTGGGCCCTCATGAGTGCCAGCCACTCCTCCACAGTTTGGCCGCCAGAGGAAGCGGCACAGAATCTCACAGAACCATACATACTGTGTCCAAACTCTGCAGTTTTCGGCTTGCCACATTTAGAGCACTTATAGCCTTCGTATGGCTTGTGCGCTCTGACTTTAATGCCAGACTCCAGCCTCTTCCTCCTTCTCCATTCAGTGGTCCTGGAGACCTTGGGTCCACCAGCAGGAGGAGGGGGAAGAGGAGTGGAGGTCGAGGGCAGGTCTTGGGAGACTGGCGTTATAGGGAGGGAGGTGGTAGGCAGACTGGGTGGCGGTAGAGGTGGCAGTGGCTGACAAGTGTCTGCTCTGCCACGCTGTGTAGCCTGCCCCGTTCTGTCTTCTGGCAGCTGGTAGGTGCTGCTGGTTGATGGGGCTGGCAGCGGTGAAGTGCTCCAGACTGCAGTGTGGAAGGGGCCTGACTCCTCCCTCTCTGCAGTCATGCTGTCCCGGTTCTGGTGCAGGGCCACTCTCTCCATAGAGGATATCCATTTGTTGTACCTGTGTGAAAAATGTGAAATATGTTTACTGTTATCAGGAACACTGTCAACCAGTGAACTACACATAAAATATACCAAAATATTTTTTTTAACTTACCACTGTGTCAAGGTCAGCTTGTTGACCTGGAACAGTTGCAGCCTTGTGTGGGTATTGAGGTTTGGGCTGCCCAGCACCATGGTCCTGATTCTCCTGTAGTCCCCCAGGATAGCAGCCCACCTGTTGACCCGGTTACCAAGAACCGTCTTGCCAGCAGGGTGTTTGTGGCACAGCTCCACAAAAATGGCCTCCACTGTCCTGCTGGTGTTGGGCCACTGAGCAGGTCCAGAGCCTTGGCCAAGCAGGGAGCTGAAGGTAGATTAAGTTAACAAAAGGAAACATCACGTTAATGAGAAATACACTTATGTCTTTATGTGTGTAGTGAGTTTAGAACAATGTGCAGTACGTACCGCTTCATACTCTCTTCCCCCGTCACGGTTGAGCTCTTTGAATTGTTGAAGCTCCCCTGCAGGACTCGGTCCCGGAACCTCTCGGGGTAGGAGACTGCCGCCTTGTCTCTCTCCGGAAGATTTCCCCAGAGAGCCATGATCTCCTCTATTTGCCTATCAGAGATCCATGTCCCCTCCAGCAGCCTCAGCAGACTCTTGGCCAGGAGGACCACGTGCTGGTATCCACTAACCCCATCAGGTCCTATGTACTCCTGGAAATTAGAAGAGTCGTGGGGAAGGGTTGGATTAATAGTCAGATTAATAGTTATGAATGGAAAGAAACTTGAGAGTGAGCTGTTTAGGATGTGGATAGGCACTTACGTCATCCTCCGGGTCCTGACTGGCAGCTGGTGCAGTGTCCACCTCCTCCATAGTGTCATCAGGGGGTGTGACGACAGGTACCTGGGATGGGTTGGGTTGAGTGGGCGGTGGAGCGGCCTTCCTGAGTGGAGCGACTGGTGGGAGATGGTCATCGAGGTCGGGCAAGGACATGGTGGGGTCATCCTCCTCCTCAAGCTCTCTCAGGTCATCCTCCTCTCCCTCTCCTCCCTCAAATAGATCAGGTGTCCCGTCTGGGACATCCGGGTCCTTACCGAGGTTGGACTCCAACCTCTGGTCACCATGGGTCTGGGAGAAGAGATACTCGACCCCAATGAGTTCCCCTTAAACAAAGAAACAACAAAAAAAAGAGAGTTGTACATAAACAGAACTGTACATGTTTTAGTGTGTGTGTATAATTGTATAATTTAGAA
The DNA here is from genome assembly GCF_016432855.1 of Salvelinus namaycush. Classification (NCBI taxonomy): domain Eukaryota; kingdom Metazoa; phylum Chordata; class Actinopteri; order Salmoniformes; family Salmonidae; genus Salvelinus; species Salvelinus namaycush. The sequence continues at coordinate 960,567 of NC_052345.1, read as the reverse complement.
ATACATACCAGTGTACTTTGCAGGCCTTGTGTGATCCTTCACAAGACTGCAGCCCAGGAGCTTCTGGCTCAGCTCATTGATGGCGTGCTGGGCTACACCATCATAGCAGTGCAGGGTCTGCTTCTGTCCCCCCCCTCCGCTGCAGCTTCGGCACGGTCCTCATTCCACCGAACCAACCCTTCAAGGAGGTAGGCCTGAAAGTGCACGGCATACGCACTTGTTCCTATAAATAACGACAACAACAACAACAACAATAAATAATAACTCCTCACATGCACACAGTTGTTAACACACAACATGACGTAACAACATGTTCCGGTTTTACATTTAACATACCAGGAATGAAGCGGTTGAGGTGGAGGTGGAAAGACTCCAGGGAGGTGGACTCACGGGCGCAACCTAACACAGGCAGGATGACCCCTCCCTTGGTCACGTCCTTGCCCTTGTTGGTGTAGATGCTGACACCAGGAGGGTCCTGAATACAGACCAGGTGTCGTCTCTGGGTCTGCCAGATGGCCTGCATTCGGTCACGGTCCAGGAGTCGGACGCCCAGGGTGTCTGTGGCATCGATGAAGGTCTCCAGGAGCTCCCCGATGAGACGCTCGGTCTCCTCCGCCCCGCGCGTGCGGCGACGACAGTGCCGAGCCATCTCCTTCAGGCTGATCCTCTTCATCACCTGTGCGTCGCTGAGCCCCGTGATGTGGCTCTCCTTGAGCTCACCTCGCTTGGCCTCCAGCAGGCGCTCCACATCCTCTGCACACCACACCAACATGTAGGAGGAGAGCCGCCGCAAAAAGAGAGCATACAGAGGATGGCTCTCTGTTGTCACTCCCCGAGCAAAGCGACGGATGAGGTGCCCCACATCCAGCCGGACGATGAGTTCATCCCACTGGCTGAACATGGCTGCCGTCTTCCCCTTTCCCATCAGGGCGCAGCAGTCCCGGTTGACATAGAGCAGCTTGGGAGGTGCCACTCCAGCTCTACTGTAGCGCTGCTGGAGGCCAGCTGCCATGTCGAGCAGGCCCTCTCCTTCGCTGTCAGTGAGGACCGTAATGAGCACCTGGCCGTACTCATTGCCCACATTTGTGGCCCACGCTGCTGTCCCGTGTGCTGCCCCAGCTAGTTTCTTGGTCACCTGAGGGGAGTCAAACAAACACAGACAGACAAGACAGACAAACACACAGTCATGTCAGTGAGTGGACACAAAGTTTCACAATACATTTATTCATAAAATAAGTCATAATAAATGATTATTCATTTGATTGTCTCTAACTAACTAGTATTATTTCTGGTCAAAACATATTGAATCACCTTCTTGGTTGAATCCATCTTCAGGATGGACCCAAAGATAGAGGTGACTCTGGCCTTGAAGTCCTCCAGCTGGAACAGAATGTCGTAGCCGTGGACAGTCAGGAGCCACTGGGCTGAGGGCACATCCAAAAAGGGAGGAGGAGGTGTTACCCTCAGTGGTGCGGCACCTGGGACTACAAAGTGGTCACAGACGGACAGGTAGTACAGGGTCCGACTCATCCAGGTCAGGCTGTGCTGCTCCCTCAGCTGGTTGTACAGCCTGGTCACACTGTTCCCCAGTGTCCTCTCTCTCATCAGCCTGACCACCTTCAGGTCACAGGACAGCCTAATACACAGAGACAATTGGGGGAAAAGGAGGAGAAGAGGGTGAGGAGTGTGTGGAGGGGGGTTCTTGAAACACTTTGATAAGGGAAGGAGGGGCTTGGGAAAGGGTGACTTTGAAACACTTTGCTTTGTTTGGGCAGTTCCTGATAAGAGATCAAAGGTCAGAAAATCAGATCAAAGAGCTCATTAACATTTTAACTGGGCAAAGAGCAAATTAACATGTCAATGGGGCTTTGAAAAATCAAAACCTCAGTGTTGACAAGAACCTACTGACCGCCTCTTTTTCTCACCATGATGCTTTTTTCTGTTTTTCCTCAAAGTGAACAAGAGCTTTGATTTTCAGAGGTGTGAATTACTAACCTGTAAGTCAAGATGGCTGGGAAAATGGAGCGATGACTTGCGTCCAGCTGGTCCAAGATATCCAGCGACCATCCTGCTAGCTTCTTCTTACAGAGGCGGCACTCCAGGTACTCTGTCCCCATAAAATACCAGCCGTCCATGTCAAGCACCCTCCGGACTGTCTTGTACACCCCACAGCCTGTGAGCTTTTGACGCTTGCACCGTGGCTGGGTGCACACAAACTTAAAGGCCCAAAGGCGGTAGGGCATCCAGAGGCAGAATGGCCGGAGGAAGTAGGCGGAGGGAGAAGCTGGAGGCTGATGGCTGATGTTAGGAGGCAGAGGAGGGAAGTACCACAGCTCAAGCTGGCTTTTCAGGACACATTTGAGCTGCTTGTTCCTGATGAAAATGGCCTGACTGACCCACTCTTGCTGCTCCTTTGGGAGGGTCTGCTTCCATCCCTCAGGGAGAAGCACCTGCAACAGAGCAGAGAATCAATACATTTCTTTTCCATCCCCACACAACCAAAAGTTAAATGAAATAGCCAAGTCATAGTTGAGGTGAGACGTTTACCTGAGCGTCAGCAGCAGGCTGTAGTGGTCCAGCTGTTGGCTGGGAGGTTGACTGGAGCTGAGGAGGGGCAGTAGGAGCTAGCACAGCAGGGGGCGCGGTGGGAGTGGGAGCAGGAGGAGCTAGCACAGCAGGGGGTGCGGTGGGGGTGGGAGCAGTAGGAACTGCTACAGGAGCACAGGAGTTAGTCTCACAAAATATTTCAGAGAAATAAGTGAAATAATTCAATTAGAATAGAGCTTCAGCTTCAAAACATGTTAACAGCCTGTTGACAGCCAATGCACTTTGGTTTAGTTTTGATCAGTGTTATCAGTGGTAGAGGTTAGGAATCTAGGTTAAACACAATCTACATTTAAAAGATACAAACAACAGATGTATAGTGGGTAGACATCTACAAGCAAGGAATAGGCCAATCAAAGTGATGCAGACTGAAATACAGGTTGGAATGGTGACAAGACAAGCTACAGTAAACAATTCATTCCACAAAAAGATGAGGAAGGATTTTTCTATGGCAAGCAAAATGGATGCAAAAATGAGAAATTCTACAGTGATTTCTAAGCCCAGCTAGGAGGTGTTTTAACAATTTGACCACTTACCTTACCACTTTAAAGTGTATCCTGTTAATGCTAACAACAACAGATAGTTATTAGGGGAAAGGTCATTTCATATGTATATTCTTCTCAACAGAAATAAACAATAAAGTGCCATAACATAGAGTACCTTGGTCAAAACCCACGCAGATAGACAGCAACTCCTGATCTGATGGCTCGGCAGCTAAGAAACACAGACAAACATAATGACACAGTTATATTGTCAACTGCTACACTGTTTGATTTACTGTTTGATTGACTTAGATGACTACAGAATATATATTTACATGGATTAGTGTTGATAAAACGTTTACTGTTGACAGGAGAACAAGAGGAGACAATAGGACGAGGTGGATAATTTTATAATAAGGCCGTTTAATCACATGTAAAGATATCTTAGTAAAATCTTGCAGCAAGGCTCTTTCTGTCTGATTCTTATTGAACCGTCCGGAAAAGAGGGTAGTTTCAACAGTTGTACAGTTTTATATAGACAACAAGCAAAGTAGGTTGATCTACGAGTCTGGCCTTCCGATTGGTCGATCTGGGTCTTGGGTAGTCCTGAACAGGCCTGGTGTCCACGTTCCATTGGTTCCTGAGATAGTTCTTTGTCTTGAGCTCCAACCTTGTGTTGTGTGTCTATGGTTATCATGGGGGAGGGGAATTATGTGTGTCTGTAGTTGGTGTCTTAATAAGTCCAGCATATGTCCAAGAGAAATGAGGAGTATGTGTATTTTGTATAAAATATGGCTTATGTTGAAATGTAGTTATTACTAGTTTCCAGTCTCTATTACAATTTCTTACAAATCCCTCTCTTCACGTCTCACAAGAGACGTGACATAAAAGTATATAAAAACAAAACTAAAGGATAAAATTTGTCAGAAGACAAATTTTAATTCCCTCTCTTCACGTCTCACAAGAGACGTGACATAAAAGTATAAAAAGACAAAGCTAAGGGATAAAATTTGTCAGAAGACAAATTTTAATTCCCTCTCTTCACGTCTCACAAGAGACGTGACATAAAAGTATCTTAGTCCTCAAATAGATAGACAGGTCCAGCTTCCCCATCATCAAGCAATGGGAACATTTGGGCCCTTTCCTGATTAGGGTCAATGGCGGCAGTTATAACACGGCTTGCAAGCGTGCGCGCACATGGAATGCAACAGCATCCACAAAGTACAAGAATGGCCGCAAAAACAGAAATTGATACTAGGATGGAGGAAACCAGCGTCTTATATTTACCAAAAGCATCCATCCATGAGTCCCACATAGTAGTGTCCACTCCAGAATGCTGTTTCATCTTACCATTAAGGGTACGAAGTCCCTCCAATGCTACAGTCAGACTCCCATCCGTAGCTGTGTTATTGGGAATGAAAGTACAACACTGTTCACCAAACATTGCACAGACCCCCCCCCCCGTTCAGCCAATAACATATCAACCGCGATTCTATTTTGAAATGCCATCAGGGACGTAGCTGCCAATTGTCCATGGACCGCCTCGAAGCCTTGTTGAGTCCAATTGCCCAGTTTCTGGACATTAAAATGAATGTAGTTAATTCTGTCCACATTTTTATTAACTGTACACCACCAACAAAATGATGATTCAAAACCTGCGGCCACTTGGTCAACCAATTTATACTTATCTGGTACCCCCCTGGGGACACCAATTGCATCAATGTAAGTTGGGTCCCCAGCAGAAGGGCCCAACTTGCCCTGATGAATAACTGGACCAGTCAGGACCAGTCTCAGCGACCAGGCTCTTCCATGACCACTCCTGAAACCCCCCTTTTGTCATATACCAGTCAAATCTGGTGTACTCCAAAGCATGCCCTCCCAGGCCATTCCTAGCTTTTCCCAATACTCCCCAAGTCAGTGTAATGGTAGTGGTCGCATTAGAGGGTACACATAAGGTGATGCTTCTGACCTTTGTTGGAGTGCATGGTTGGTCTGTGGGTGTAGTGCTACGTTTGTGTATAACGGGACTGGTGAGATCGAGGGTAATGTTAGACGTGACATTAGTGGTTGTATGATGTGAGAGGGGTGGATGTGTGAGCTGTTGTATGAGCCATGTGAAAGTTCCTAGGGACACTCCAATAATGATCATGAAAATAACAAACAAGGGACCTGAAATTCCCATTCTTTCCCAGGGAGTGAGATATCCCGGTCCTAAGTGAATAGCCTTAGTTCGTGGAAACTGGGGCTGGCGTCCCATTTTCACCAACTAAGGTTTGTTTGCTTGGGGTCGAATTGAGATTGGCCAAATCGGCCCTGACTTCAGTCAGAGTTCTGGAAGGAGGTGGGGCTGGTGTACAATGTGTAAGGTGATGCCAAGGTGCGCCCGATTTACCTTTGACCTGGACTGAGTGTGAAGTAACCTCCTTCACTTCGTACGGTCCAGTCCACCTGGGTTCTAGCCACTTTCTCTTGTGGACTCTCACCCTTACCCAGTCACCAACTTTTACCTTCAGTGATGCCGGATCTCCCGTCAGCTCCCCCTGCTGGACCTTGTGAATCTGTTTGGAGAAAGCTGCAGAAAGTTCCGTCAGTTTTCTCATATATTCAGACATTACAATTTGTTGTACATCGAGGGCGGGCATATGACCTCCCTCCCTCGGTGGACCAGACATGACCCTCCCAGTCATTATCTCATGAGGAGAGAGATGGGTGCCTGCACCTGGCGAGGCTCTCATGGCCATCAATGCCAGGGGCAGGGCTTCAACCCACGTCAACTTCGAACCTGCACATACCTTAGCTATCTTAGCCTTAAGGGTCTGATTTGAGCGTTCCACGAGGCCCTGCGATTGGGGCTTATACACTGACCCAAATTTGTGTACAATGCCAAATCTTTCCTCCACCTGTCTCAGGTGTTTGTTACTGAAGTGGGATCCATTGTCGGATCTGATTTGCCTGGGGACTCCGTACCTTGGTATGAGTTCGGTTTGCAGCCACTTAATGACCGATTTTGCATCCTCCCTTGCTGTTGGTATTGCCTCAACCCATTTAGAGAACCTGTCTACCATAACTAACAGGTACCTTTTCCCATTTGTCACATTGTCTTGCCCCATATCTGTGTAATCTATGCTGATGTCCTGAAAACAAGCATTTGGGACTGGGTATGAACCCATGGGCGTTTGATATGGTTTCTTTGGATTGTGGCTACCACAAATGCTACACTCGTCACAAAACAAATCTGTCATGTCTTTCATGTGGGGGTGCCACCAGATGTGGGACACCTTCTGTAAGGTCTTCAGTTTGCCTTCGTGTGTGGGCCCATGAGCTTCTCGTATTAGTTCTGGACAGAGGTTTGCAGGGGCCACTAGTCTGCCATCATGGCATCTCCACAGTTCATCAGGTCCTTTGGTGGCCCCTTTCTGTCCCCATACTGAGTGTTCATAGGGTCCTGCTGAAAACTGGAGTTCTTTTATGTGTTGCCCTGTGAGCTCAGTCCGAGCTGGTTGAATCTGAAGTATCATTTGTCTCGGGGTGTATCCACCAGCTTTCTTGGCTGCTTTGTCAGCTGCATCATTTCCCTCGCTGACTCTGTTTTTCAGTTGTTGATGTCCTTTACACTTCATGATGGCCACCTTCTTAGGTAGTGAGACTGATTTAATCAGTTTTTCCATCTGTGTCTTGTGTTTGATTGGCATGTTTCCTGTGGTGGTGAAGTTGCGTCTAACCCATTGTGGTCCATCAGTATGGACTGCTCCATGAGCATACGCTGAGTCGGTGTAGATGTTTACAGTCTTTCCTTCAGCTCTTTCCAGAGCTTGTGTCAACCCTATGATTTCAGCTAGCTGGGCTGATGCAGGTTGTGTGATGATGGCAGATTCCAAAGTCACATGTGATCTATCCAGGAGCTGCTGCACCACTGCGTATGCTGCTATGTTCCCTTCCTCTCCTCTATAGCAGCATCCATCTGTGTATAACCATAGGTCCGGGTTGGTGAGTGGTTCGTTCCCCAGGTCAGGTCTCAGTTTCAGTTCTTGTGCAGCTCTTTCTGCACAGGAGTGGGGCAGACCTTCTTCAGCATTGAGTGCGTCTGCCATGTTTTTGTCAGTGTTGACAAATGTGATGTGTGATTGTGTGCATTTATTCTGGATTTTCGTTTTTCTTTCAGCGCTGAACGTGAATTCTTTGCTCATCAGATATGCTGCAACCCCATGGTGGGTGTGGATCTCCAATGGATGACACATTACCAGGTGGGCTGTTTTTTCAATAGCTTTTGCCACTGCAGCCACATACCTGGAACACGTGGTTTGTCCTACTTCAATGTGGTCCAATTTGGAGGAGTGATACATCAACACTCTTCTCTCCCCCTCTTGTTTCTGAAAAAGGATGGATGATGTGAATCCTTCCTTTTCAGAAACATCCAGATGGAATTTGTTTTTGTAGTCAGGTGATGTCAATGCTGCTGCCACTGAGAGATCTGTTTTCAAGAGTGCAAACGCCTTTGATGCTTCAGTGGTCCATGTCAATGACGAGTGTAGGTTCCTTGGTCCCGCCTCTCGCACTATTTCTCTCAGTGGCTCAGTTCTGGCAGTGTAGTCTGGGATGTGTGTTCGGCTGTACCCTGTCAAGCCAAGGAAAGACAACATTCCCGACACCGTGATGGGGCGTGGATGATGAAGTATCGAGTCTCTGTGGCTTTTGGAGAGTCCTGCTCCTTCTCCTGAGATTTCTCTGCCAAGGAAAAGGACAGTTCTGCGACAGGTCTGGACTTTGCTCATTTTGACTTTGTATCCTTTGACGGCCAGTAAGTCCAGTAGTGTTTTTGTCATCTGTAGGCAGAGATCAGACGTGGGAGCCCCCAGCAAAAGGTCATCTACATATTGGATCAGTATCACACCTTCTGGGATTTTCAACTCTGCCAGGTGTGTCTTTAGGATATGATTGAATATTCCGGGTGAACACCTATAACCCTGTGGAAGAACAAAATAAGTGTACTGTTGATGTTCATACGTGAAAGCAAAGAGTGGCTGAGAGGCTTCATCAAGTGGGATGCTGAAGAAAGCATTAGCCAGATCCACCACCGTGAAGTATTGGTGTTTTGGAGACAGATTGCTCAGAGTGATGTGAGGGTCAGGGACAGGTAGGTCTATAGGTGCAGTAACGTCATTTACTGCTCGGAAGTCTTGAACCATCCGGTATGTTTCTCCTCCGGCTTTCAGCACTGGTAGAATCGGCGTGTTCCATGGAGATACAGTTCGATAGATAACCTGTGCTCTCAGTAACCCATCAATGGTCGGTTCGATCCCCATGATCTGTTCGGGTTTCAAACGGTATTGAGTTCGGTAGATAGGTATTTGATCTGGATTTAGTAGGGTGATGGTGACCGGTGCCACCTGTAGTTGGCCCACATCAAAAGGGGTGTGAGTCCATAACCTTTCATCTATGGTGGAGATCAATGCTTTGGTAGATGGGTGGTCGGTGTATGGCTTACCATGGTGTCTTGGCAGGGTCAGTCGTTCTGGAAGACAGTGTTCTTCAGTGTCAACAGTCATGAACTTCCACATGTTTTCAGTGGTGGCCTTGTGTATTCCCGGTGTTTGGGTGGGTTCCCACTGAAGTTTGGATGCTCGTCTGATCATAGGGCCCAGGCTCCTTGTTTCAAAACCGTTACCCACTGCCAGTGTAACATGGGGAGCTGACTCCTCCCCTAGTAGGTACCAGGATTTCAAATGAGGTGGTAGGATAACTGGTGCTGCCACCCCCTCTTGTCCACACACAATGGTGCAACACCTGATGGATGGCGTTAGGTGCATCATGTTCTCATCCCAGTCATTGGTGTATGTGTTCACGTCATTGTCTGTCACATTCAATGTGCAGTGAATTTCAGCTTGTGGGGTCTTGTATGGGTGTAATGCATAGATCTGTGATTTCAGTTGATTGAACTTAAACTGGACCTCCGGGGTCCCAGGACCTGTCTCAATGCATTTTAGCCAATAGATTTCTTGTGTTGCTGACAACACAGGGGTTGGGATGATAGGTAACATCAGTACACTGACGGGGTGGGCAGGTGTTGAGGGAATAGGATCAATGGAGACCTCCACGCCCTTCTCAGTAAGGTAAATTGAACATTTCAATTTGCATAGTAGATCCCTTCCTAGGAGGTTGATTGGACAATTGGGACAGTATAGGAACTGATGCTTCAAATTGGAAGGGCCCCATGAGAAAAGCAATGGAATGGTCTTGTTTTGTGCTTCGGGTGTTCCTGATACCCCCACCACCTGTATTGTTTCCGAAGAGAGTGGTTGACGAGATCTTATGGCAGAATACGTACATCCTGTATCTACCAAAAATTGGTGGGTCACTCCCTCCACCTCACACATGACAGTCGGTTCGGTGTGGAGTGGAAAATGTTGACCCCCATTCTCGTTCTGTGGTGGTGGGCAGCTTCAGGGCCATGGGGCATATTCGTCTGACATGCCCTGGAAAGGAGGAGGTGGTTGCTGATTTGGGTCTGGGTTTGGGTGATTGTATGCAGGTTGAGGGCCCGCACGTGGTTGATACATCATTGGCCTGACTCCCCCTCTTGGTCTAGGGGCGTATCCTCGTCCCCTATTGGCCAGAAACTGGCTTTGGGCCGGGGTTATTGGGTGCGGACACTGTCGCACCATGTGCCCAGCTTGTTTACAATTATGACAGCTTCCATAAGCTCCAGAGTACCTCTGGGGCTGTCCCCATGTGGGGGAATAGTTTGATTGTGGTAGTGGGTAGTAGGGTTGTAGTGGTGGTTCCGACGAAGGGTATGGCTGAAGCGGGTAGGCATACGGCAGTTGGAATGGCTGCTCCTGGGGTGGGTGTATAGGTGGTCCCTGCTGGGTGAAGATGGGTAGTGGTTGTTGCTGTATCATTTGGGAAACAGTTTTTTCAATAATTTGTGAGATTTCTTGTTGGTCTTCAGCCACCATCTGTTTCTTGGGTTTCTCCCCCTTCTGAGCCTCTTTCAATTGCAGTTTCAAAAGTTGTACCTGTAGGGACTGGACTTGTGTTTCAGCCCCTCCCTTATCCTTGTTGTATTGGGTGATGTGGTGATGCACATGGGAGTTAAACTGAGCCTGGGGAAGTGCCATTAACCCCACCGTGGCCCTAAGTTTAGTTCGGACCTCCATTGGAGCACCGCTCACCACCATCTCCTTCCACATGCTGACCGTGGTGCCAGTATGGTCATATGGTTCTTCATGAACAGTTCTCCATGTGGTCTTCGCTCTGTCGAGATAGGCTGCCGGTTGTTCCCCTGGATTGATGGTGAATGATGAAAGGGTTGTGTGGTTTCGTTCTGTGGGATATGCCCTTCTCAGTACTGCCCACAATTCCGCTCGGAAGTCTTCCTGGGCTAGTGCAGCCGGGGCTGTGGCAAGATCTGCATCTCTTATCAGAGCATTCATGGTGGTATGATCTGTTGCTCTAGCCAGAAGGGCCCTTATGTCACCTAGACAGAGCCGTAGGCCTGACGTCAGTGTTTGGAGTTGAAGGAGCCATGCAGAGGCACCCCCATGCAGGCTGGGTAATTGTTCCATCAAAGTGGTAAGGTCTGTCATTTTCCAGGGTTGGTATTCTTCATGCCCTCCGTCCGGAGTGGGCCTCAACGGCATCTGCATCTCCGACCCTTCTCGTCCTCCATGTTTGGGATCCCAATCTGCCCTGGACGAGACACCCCTGCTGTTCTGTTCCTTGAGACGAACGGACTGTCTAATAGGTTCGACCAAATCCGTCACCTTCCCCATCATTACCCCTTTTATATGGTACGAGCCCTCTCCACATTCAGCATCTTCTATCATAGATCTGGCCCGTGCCAGTGACTCCCTGAGGTCCCGCTCCTCCTCCTCTTCATCTTGTCCTGTTCTGTTCCCACCTTCATCGTCCTTGCTGTGGTTCCCTCTTAAAGAGGCCCCAGAGGGACATTGTCCTGGTGGCGACCATGACCCTTCAGTGACTATTTGACTATCCCCCCGTGTTCTGTTTCTGAACCAGTCTGGGTTTGGAGTGGAAGAGAACTGAATCAGCTCTCTGTCTTCTCTCTTCAAAGGGCCTGGTTGAGACCCACCACCCCGTCCTTGTGGGTAGGTTGATAGCGACTCACCGTGTCCCTGTAGTGAGGCGGAGTTCGAACCCCCCCCACGTCCCTGTGTGTATGCTCTATCCCTCTCCTCCCTGTCTTGATAATCAGGCCTCTCTTCACACACGAGTTGCCCTTCTTGGATCCCCAAAGTCATGCTTCCTTTTAGGTGTCCTTCATGCACCACAAACACTGGTGCCTGTACCACAGCAGGGGTCAGAAAGGGGTTTTGAGGGAGGTGAGTGAATGGATTTTGAAAATAGGGAGGTGGTGCTTTTTTCTCTCCCTGTGGCAGTTCTGGGTATAGATGGGTGGGGGCCGATGGGGTTGCTGTGGTGGTAGGTGGGGCATCATTATTGTTGGGCCTGCCCTCTTTGGTGTCAGTTGGTGCTCCAGTGACCACCCCCATCGTGTCAGGTTTCCTGTAAGGGAGAGCTCTCCTGATCTCTTCAATCGCCCATAATCCTATTTTCATCTCAGCCTCTGCCTTTTCCCTTTGCTTTGTTCCTTCCTTTTTAAATAAGTGACTCTTATTCTTCTCAACTTCACATTCTATCCCTTGCTTCACTGCTTCCTCCAATTCTTTCTCCATAGTGAGGAGTTGACCTTTTGATGGGGCGACTCCACTAAGGAAACCGGCTTGCGTCCATTTCAGCCTCACTTCTTCCCAAATTCTTTTAACGGGTTTGTAATGTAATCTCCCGCCTGCTCTGTCTTTCATTCTCTGATCTAAATATTCGTTGAATTTGTGTTTGGGGACGATAGTCGTGGTCATTTTGTCGTTAAGCTATGTCTGGGTCTATTATTATCTTTGTATACTTTAGCCCGTCACTGATCGAAACCAGCGATGTATTTTTTTTCTCTAACCCCCCCAGTCTCGTGTCCGAGCCGCGTGGACAAAGAATTTTATTGCCGTGTATTCGATGAATTATTTTCGTTTTCCAACAATATTTCAGCTATATCTTTTTGAAACAATATACGAATATATTCACGCGCTCCTGATATAATTGGAATAACAGTTTTAGGTACTTATAATAAAAAATATTATTGCTTTTCGCTTATTCAATTAATTAAATACTTTGGCAAAATATTTCAGAAGTTTCCTTTGGGAACAATATACTAATGAATTCAGGCGCTCCTGATATAATTGGAATGGCAATTATAAGATCTTTTATTCGAAAGATATTATTACTTTTAACTTTTTCGATTAATTTGAACTTTTTTTTTTTTCCGATTAATTAAATACTTTGCCAAAACATTTAAGAAATTTCCTTTGGGAACAATATACTAGTAAATCAAGCGCTTCTAAAATAATTGTCAAATTAATTCTAACCCTTAAGGATTTATCAACAGCACGAGAGGGAAAAATCAGGTCAACTCATCAGCAGAAAATAGTTGCTTCACAGCAACATACACATTGACACGGCGGTCACTTTAGCACAGCCTCAACTTAGCATATGGCTAGTTAGTAGCAATCGGCCTCGTGGAACGTTCAATCACCCACATTGATTTGGCGTTATCGACTAGTCTCGGTTCTGCTCATGCAACTTATTTCATATTTCATCATTTAATTTCATCAATTCCTCACTGGTATATCAGACTACTTGGAATACATTTTAGACAAAATTCATTTAATTCCTCACTGTTATCAGACTACTTGGAATACATTCAGAATATCACGCATAACCTTCTGTCTACTGGAATGCCAACTCCAGTAGACTCAGGTTCGCTATTACCAACTTGATCACACAATATCACAATTTCATCAATTCCTCACTGGTATATCAGACTACTTGGAATACATCTCAGACAAAATTCATTTAATTCCTCACTGTTATCAGACTACTTGGAATACATTCAGACAAAATTCATTTAATTCCTCACTGTTATCAGACTACTTGGAATACATTCAGACAAAATTCATTTAATTCCTCACTGTTATCAGACTACTTGGAATACATTTTTAACGCAGATATCCTTACACTATGCCTTAGATTCTAAACAATTCCACATACATTTAGCAACAATTCACACTCACCACAGTACTTCTGATCATTGAATTTAGATATTGGCTATAATACAATATGCAGATTTTGATTAAACAGGCATCTGCTTACCTTTCAGTTTCGAGCTCTCTGATCAGTTTCCTGGGTGGGTTGAATCGCGATTCTCCCTCGAAAAGGTCACCTCTCCTCTGGAATCTTTCTCCCTCTCGTCTCCTGTCCGATTAATTTTCTATTGGGCCGAATTCAAAGATGTAACCATCCTCTGCTTACCAAGTCTGTTGATAAAACGTTTACTGTTGACAGGAGAACAAGAGGAGACAATAGGACGAGGTGGATAATTTTATAATAAGGCCGTTTAATCACATGTAAAGATATCTTAGTAAAATCTTGCAGCAAGGCTCTTTCTGTCTGATTCTTATTGAACCGTCCGGAAAAGAGGGTAGTTTCAACAGTTGTACAGTTTTATATAGACAACAAGCAAAGTAGGTTGATCTGCGAGTCTGGCCTTCCGATTGGTCGATCTGGGTCTTGGGTAGTCCTGAACAGGCCTGGTGTCCACGTTCCATTGGTTCCTGAGATAGTTCTTTGTCTTGAGCTCCAACCTTGTGTTGTGTGTCTATGGTTATCATGGGGGAGGGGAATTATGTGTGTCTGTAGTTGGTGTCTTAATAAGTCCAGCATATGTCCAAGAGAAATGAGGAGTATGTGTATTTTGTATAAAATATGGCTTATGTTGAAATGTAGTTATTACTAGTTTCCAGTCTCTATTACAATTTCTTACATTAGGAGGCGCTACAGCTGTTGCTGTGTCCTCCTAGTCAGGTCGGGGGGGCAAGGTCCTGTCCCGTACCCTGCGTTCCTCCACTGCCTTCTGGACCTCAGGAAACAGGTTGGTATACCTGTCCGGATGGTTGGGAAAATGTTATAAATTGTATTGTGATTCTGACTGATTTCATGTTTTTGTAATTTTATAAGAAATTACAACTATTTAAGGAAAAGAGTACCAGTCAAACCGGTCCATGTTGGCCATTTCAGAAGACGTATTTGTGTCCCCCATCTCCCTCTCTTGCTGGTGAGAAGCCAAGACCATGACGGCATAGCCACATCGTGGCTTAGCAGCCACTTGAAGGTTTGACCCCGGTATTTGCCGAACTGGATGGCACTCTCACTGTCCACCAGTCGGCTATCATCCGGGTCACCCCCTCTGGCTACCACACAAGCCTTTGCCTTCGCCTTCACTTGTCTTGGCTTCAGCACCCGGACTACACCTGTACACTCTTCCTCCTGGATGGTCCTGGCAACCCTGGCAGCCTCTTCAGATGCCCTCAGGGTGAGGGCACCAGAGGGCTCCAAGCGGAAAGCAGGGGTGTGAACATAATCCATTCTTCCTTTCATTAAGAGAGGTTATTCACACACATGTTATTTGTTGACAGCAATACACAGTGGACCACATAGTTACCCTGCTTACAGTAGAGCCCATACAGCGTTAAATTACCATTTCATTCTACATATAACGTTAGCTAGCTGGTCCATACAGCGTTAAATGTAAATTTCATTCTACATATAAAGTTAGCCAGCTGGCCCATACAGCGTTAAATGTCCATTTCATTCTACATATAACGTTAGCCAGCTGGCCCATACAGCGTTAAATGTCAATTTCATTCTACATATAACGTTAGCTAGCTGGCCCATACAGCGTTAAATGTCCATTTTATTCTACATATAACGTTAGCTAGCTGGCAAGTGTGCATTGTAGTACACTAAGTTAACACTGCACGTTAACTACATTGGCTAAATATATAAATATATAACGTTAACTAGTTAGCCAGCTAACTATCAATTATTACCGCCCTTTATTACACATTATTAGCTAGCGACAGGTCTCGTTTTCAAGAAAATTGACTGCAACTCACATTAATTCACCTAAAACATCAAATCCTCGACGAAATATAGCTAACGTTACCTTTACGACCACGACTGAAACTCACCTTAATTCACCGAAATACACAACTGTGTTCCGAAATCCGCGATGAAATATAGCTAACGTTACCTTTACAACTATCTTTCTCACAAGTACTCGGAATGATGGAGAACTAACTGCAAAGAACTTCCCGTGGATTTTGGGGGAGGCGGGACATGAACGACAGACTCTC
Source organism: Salvelinus namaycush (assembly GCF_016432855.1). Classification (NCBI taxonomy): domain Eukaryota; kingdom Metazoa; phylum Chordata; class Actinopteri; order Salmoniformes; family Salmonidae; genus Salvelinus; species Salvelinus namaycush. The sequence goes on along the minus strand of NC_052345.1, from coordinate 945,218 downwards.
TTGTCGTTCTTTTCTCTCTCCTTTCTCTCTGTTCTTTTCTCTCTCCTTTCTCTCTGTCTTTTCTCAAATTCATTTTTTTTCAAATTGAAGCTGCTTTATTGGTATGAAAAACATTGTGTCAACATTGCCAAAGCAACAATGTATACAATCTAAATGTTTGTCTTCTGCAAAGTATTTTTATTCTCAGTCCGCAGAATGGACCACGTATCATTGTACCATGATATCGGGAATTGCCAATGATATACACTATTAGTTCCTGGGAAATACATCCTTGTTTCTATCGCTTCTAGCATATTTATTGTGACCCCATTCCTGAAAGCTCACCCTTCCAGGAACACATATGTTTGTTCCCCCTCAACGTCGACCCTTTATAACAATCACATATGTTTGGACTTTGTCTGGATTTAGGACTGGCAGAGGACACCTATAAACCATAAAAGCAAGGGGGTCACAGTTGTGAAAATTGGCTAAATAATGAAAAATAATCTAATCAACAATTACATAATAGGCAATTAACTATTGACTTTTTCATTTGTAAATCATTATTATAATGCAAATGAAACCTAGAGTTGGGTTTATATAGCCATGGAGGGAATGAGAAAAGTTGTATATGTATTAGGTTGTGAAGATCTTAGATTACATGTAAAACAAAACGACTCAACGCTGAACTAAATCAAAATATGTCTACAACTCACAAGTTATTAAAAATGTGTAAGACATTGAAATACATAATATATGTACCCCATCTCAATATTCCCTAGACACATATTCTGAACTTTTAAACAAAATTGTAAACTCATTACACATACTTATGCTACTTTCACATAATACAATGTCAGTGTCAGCATCCTTCGATGCAGTGGGGAATGTGTTATATCTTGTACATGTTCCCCCTTATAGATATTCCTTAACATCCTAGATACTAGAACATTAGTAGTACATAACAGTGTAATAGCGTAGTACTACAGTACGGACCTGTCTTGACATCCTCGTTTGAAACGTTAAAACTTCTTGTTTATTGTCAGAACGAGCCTTTTGGATATGTGTGGTATTGTATATAAAACATCAGTGACTCTTTGATTCACCAAAGGTTCTTGTTCTCTACAGTTTAACATAAAACATATTTCCCTCCACTCTAAAAATGTACTTTCGAATTATAAACATGTAAATAAAAAAAGGAATACTAAAATAGCCAATGTGTCGTCATGTCATATACTTTTTAACCCGAGGGGGTCGAAATTGTTGTTCAAATGTTGCATATACATGTTTTAGTATCTAGATATTGTGTTATGTTAGAATGTCTAATAAACAACTATTTTATACATGAATAATATTGTTTTGTCAGAAATATATAATAATAATGTTTTACCTGCACCTGTATGCAGACAATACGGTTGAGTACTCTATCGCCCGCCCTGCTGATCATACTCTATCTGAACTACATTATGCTTTCAATATTTTGCAGAAAACCTTTGACCTTAAATTATTATTGAATACATGGAAAACTAAGTATGTTGTTTTCTAGAGTACACAAAAATTATTCTAATGATTGAAGTGTACGTCCCTAGTACGGTGGTGTATCAGTAAATACGTTAAGTTGTCTTTTTAAAAAACATAATGATGAGTTAATTAAGATGCTGAAAATCAAAAGGGGCTTCTTCTATAGAAATAGGTCAGGCCTCTTGCTTAATAATACAAAGCAGATAGTTCAATCTATGTTCTTACTGGTCCTAGACTATTGCAAAATCATCTATATGAATGCAGATGCCACTTCATTAAAGCCTTTAGATGCATTTGACCATAGAGCACTTTGTTTTATTATGGGTACAGGTTCAGTACACATCCCAGCATTCTGTATCATAAAGTAGGCTGATGGCACTGGGATGGATTTGGCAGAGCTGACTGCAAATGGCCTCCACCAAACTGCTGGTGCCCGGCCAATTTGCAGGGCCCGAGTTGAGTCCAAGAAGGCAACTGAAACAGAGGAGATAAATAATTAGAGAACATTGAAAAATAATGATAGCCATCGCCTGACCTTCATAAGCATTTAATGTAGAGGCAGGCAATATAATAGTAAGGTGGAGGATATGAACACTAACAACATACCATTGGAGAGAGTCTTTTCCTAGGACAATGGACGACTTCCCCTTCGTTGCCTTGAACCGCCCCTGAACGATCCTCTCCTGGTGTCGGGCAGGGTAGATCAAGTGTTGCTTGTCAAAGTCTGGCAGCGCCAGCCACAGCGCCACCAGACCGTCTACCCTACGGTCCGACAGCCCCTGACGGTTCCTCACCCCCACCAAGGCCCTGGCAAGCCTGCGGACATGCTGGTAGCCTGGCATTGCATCAGGGCCTTTAGTCTCCCCCTGAAGATAAAGAAACAACGTCACACATTTAGGGGTAACACTTACGATGTTTCTACAAAAGAAAAATGTTATTTTACAATGTGTAACTAACTGAAAATCACACTAATGGATAAAAAAAGTAAAAGAACTCTTGTGTTGTGAGCTTTCTAAAATGTATGCACTCAGCTGATGGCATCCTTGGTATTAGACACCCGAAACTTCCGTCTTCAGGGGCGGTGGGACTGGATGGCCCAGACCTGGGTGCGTCAGCGGATTCCCCTGACAGAGGTGCCGCTGAGCTGGAGGACGGGGCGCTCATAGGTGTGACATGAGGGATGTGGACTGTCGGGTCCACATCCTCCTGAAAGCCGTCGAGCTGCTCGACGGCGGCTGCCTCTTCCGTAAGGTCAGGGTCCGCGCTGACATCCTGCAACACTCTGCCAGTCTGCGAGTACAGGTACTCCACTCCGAGGAGTTCCCCTATTAAAGCAACAAAACAACAGCAAAAGAAACAGCCAAAAAGCAGAGTAGGGAAGTGTTAATGGGATGTAACTAATGCGATTGATGTAAATGTTCGTTCTCTTACTCGACTTACCCGTGTACTCGCTAGGCTTGGAGTAGTCCTTAACCTGCTCCTTGCCAAGCACCCTTTGGCTGCTCAGGTTAAGGATGTGCTGCAGGTGGCCACTGTAGGAGAGCAGGGACTGCCTGTTCTTTCCCTCCACTGCCGCATGTGCACGGCCCTCGTTCCACCTCACCAGTCCATCCAACAGGAATGCCTGGAAATGCATGGCATTTGCCCTGGTACCTGAGAGAACAATGCATGATTAGGGTGGGAGAGCTGTTGCTGTTAACATTAGACATTAAGCATTTATTTTTTAATTTTTTTTTATTTCACCTTTATTTAACCAGGTAGGCTAGTTGAGAACAAGTTCTCATTTGCAACTGCGACCTGGCCAAGATAAAGCATAGCAGTGTGAACAGACAACAACACAGAGTTACACATGGAGTAAACAATAAACAAGTCAATAACATGGTAGAAAAAAGAGAATCTATATACAATGTGTGCAAAAGGCATGAGGTAGGCAATAAATCGAATAATTACAATTTAGCAGATTAACACTGGAGTGATAAATCATCAGATGATCATGTGCAAGAAGAGATACTGGTGTGCAAAAGAGCAGAAAAGTAAATAAATAAAAGCATTATGGGGGTGAGGTAGGTAAAATTGGGTGGGTAGTTTACAGATGGACTATGTACAGCTGCAGCGATCGGTTAGCTGCTCGGATAGCAGATTTTTAAAGTTGTTGAGGGAGATAAAAGTCTCCAACTTCAGAGATTTTTGCAATTTGTTCCAGTCGCAGGCAGCAGAGAACTGGAAGGAAAGGCGTCCAAATGAGGTTTTGGCTTTAGGGATGATCAGTGAGATACACCTGCTGGAGCGCGTGCTACGGGTGGGTGTAGCCATCGTGACCAGTGAACTGAGATAAGGCGGCACTTTACCTAGCATAGCCTTGTAGATGACCTGGAGCCAGTGGGTCTGACGACGAACATGTAGCGAGGGCCAGCCGACTAGGGCATACAGGTCGCAGTGGTGGGTCGTATAAGGTGCTTTAGTAACAAAACGGATGGCACTGTGATAAACTGCATCCAGTTTGCTGAGTAGAGTATTGGAAGCTATTTTGTAGATGACATCGCCGAAGTCGAGGATCGGTAGGATAGTCAGTTTTACTAGGGTAAGTTTGGCAGCGTGAGTGAAGGAGGCTTTGTTCCGGAATAGAAAGCCGACTCTAGATTTGATTTTGGATTGGAGATGTTTGATATGAGTCTGGGAGGAGAGTTTGCAGTCTAGCCAGACACCTAGGTACTTATAGATGTCCACATATTCTAGGTCGGAACCGTCCAGGGTGGTGATGCTAGTCGGGCGTGCGGGTGCAGGCAGCGAACGGTTGAAAAGCATGCATTTGGTTTTACTAGCGTTTAAGAGCAGTTGGAGGCCACGGAAGGAGTGTTGTATGGCATTGAAGCTCGTTTGGAGGTTAGATAGCACAGTGTCCAGGGAAGGGCCGGAAGTATACAGAATGGTGTCGTCTGCGTAGAGGTGGATCAGGGAATCGCCCGCAGCAAGAGCAACATCATTGATGTATACAGAGAAAAGAGTCGGCCCGAGAATTGAACCCTGTGGTACCCCCATAGAGACTGCCAGAGGACCGGACAACATGCCCTCCGATTTGACACACTGAACTCTGTCTGCAAAGTAGTTGGTGAACCAGGCAAGGCAGTCATTAGAAAAACCGAGGCTATTGAGTCTGCCGATAAGAATATGGTGATTGACAGAGTCGATTATTTTAAGCTCCGCAATGACAATTACCTGGGATGAACCGGTTGAGGTGGAATGACTCCAAGGATGTGGAGCCCCGTGCACAGCGATAAACCGGCAAAATTACGCCGCCCTTGGTGATTTTGCCGGTCTCGGTGTACAGCTGTACACCGGGTGGGTGACATTTCCACTGTCCACTCATTGAAAGTGGTGTATCTCCCTAATATTTCAGAGTAAAAGCCTGAAACAATGCCTGAAGACGGAGGTGAAAATACTGTCTCCTACCCAAGAGAGGTTTTTAAATTACACAATTTGGGTGGACCCTGTAGTCAAACAAGTCGGTTGGCTAGACATGTCATATTTCATCACATTTAGTCATCATTTGTATAGCCAATGCTAACTTGCCTGTGCAGCAGCAAGCTACAGTAGCTAGCGATCTACGAACGTTGTTAAATTACACAATATGGGTAGCTTCTGTAGTCAAACAAGTCGGTTGACTAGACGTGTTATTGTCATATTTCATCACATTTATAGTCGTCAACGTTAAATTTGTTGCAAATTAAGCAAAATTACCTCAGAAACTCACCGAGTAGCATCACCCTTGAATGAAGATCCTGGGTGATTGTATAGGTGGCCCCTGGGGTATCCACAGGGCACTTTGAGCATCTTAATAAGACTGTACATTACCCCAAAAATTGCTCAAAAATACCTGTCAAGGCCCAGTGTGCCTATTGTCAAAACACGTGAAATAGGCACACTGGGCCTTTAAGAAAGTCAAAACAGAGCAGGAGTGGCTACACAGTAGGAGTGGCTACAGGTGTATATTAAGTAGCCATGTTCTTCCCAAAAAACAATAATAAATGATCAATTTTTACTACAACAGGATAGTTTTAGGCTCTCAAGCTCTACTTTATTTATCAACCAAGAAAACAGAAAACAAATCTTTAATTTAACTATTTACATATTAAACATAACTATTAAACATATTACACAACTTAACATTTTTCTTAGATATTACAGAACTATTTACGACGACCCTCCAACTCCTTCCTTCGCCTCCATGCTGTGGTCCTTGGCACCCGAGGCCCACCCGAGGCCCTCTCTTCTCCTCCAACAACTCGACAGCAGTTTTACCTCCCCCTGCTGCCTCACAGGAGTGCTCTCCCCTGTACTGGCTGTGGCCAAATTATTTTCTTTTAGGCTTGCCACATATCTTGCAGGGGAAAGCAACAGGAAACCTCCTCTTCGTCACAGGTCCATGACCAGCCTGTGCACTTCTCCTCCTCAAACCTGTGTACCTGGTCAAGGGGAGGCCTTTTGTGAGGGTGGAAGCAACTCTAGCAATAGGGGGTTTGTTTGTTGGTGGGCGCCGCTTATCTTTCCTCCTGACCCCCTTGTTGATTGTTGATGGAGCTGGCTTCAGCTTCTTGTCTACAGAGGAAACACAGGTAGTGGCTTAGTCTAACACATTACACAAAGGGAAATTGCTATAGTCAAACACACAAATGTGAATTTAAGAGAACTCACCTTTGGGGGGGGTGTCTGTTCAGAACTGGGGGCCAACATGGACGGCTGAATTTCAGGTGTGGGGGAGGAGAGGGGGGACCGGGGAGGGGGGACAACCTTCCGGTTGGAGCTGGTATCGGTTTCTTGTCTACAGAAGAACAAAAGGGCATTAGTGTCTTAATGAACACACCACACAATATATTGCTATATTTAAACATGATTGTTACATGTTATTTGAACAAACGCATTCATTTTCTGGGTAATTGATTGTTTTTCTTTTCATTAACTTAAGTTTGGATTGATTATTTATTGTTTGGATTGTTTATTTTTGTAAGATGAACTAAATTTATGGAATAAAAAAATATAGAGATTTTTTAAAATAAAGAACTCACCTTTGGGGAACCGCCTGTTCAGAACTGGAGGCCACCATGGACGGCAACATGTCAGGTGTGGAGGTGGGTCCTTGTATTTCCCAGCATGCCGCTGGGCTCTCTCCTCTCTTTCCCTCGGCTGCCTTTTTATTCTTTTCAACTACAGTTGGGCCTTTTGTGCTTTCCTCCTCCTCCGATCCTTTTCAAAATATATTGTTGTTAAGCACGCATTCTTAATTGCCTATAATTTCCACCTGTTGTCTATTCCATTTGCACAACAGCATGTGAAATTTATTGTCAATCAGTGTTGCTTCCTAAGTGGACAGTTTGATTTCACAGAAGTGTGATTGACTTGGAGTTACATTGTGTTGTTTAAGTGTTCCCTTTATTTTTTTGAGCAGTGTATTGTAGTTAAGCAAGCATTCTTGTCCCAGGCAAGGTGTTGAGCTGCCTTATCCAGCCCATGTAGCTGTGAGAATTAGAATTAGCAGATACACTGAAAAGGGTGGATAAATAATAATGTTAAAACAAGTTACCTTCTTTGTTTACGGTCTGTAGAGTTATGGACTGCATTGATAATATTCCCAAAGACTGGCCTATTGAAGACTGCATCCATCTTGACTAATAGATCTGGGCAAACTGAGACTCTCCCTGAGACTATCCCAAACTTCAACAAGTAAAGGTGTGCAGCAACCAATCAGAGATTAGTGGGCGTCACAAGGGGCACTGGGGGATGGGCGGGTTTGACTCCCTGCTGTCACCTGTAGTATCTGCTGGTCATCTCAAATCTCTGAGTAGAACTTGACTGTATTATTGTTTTTGTGTGTTACAACTCTGTAAACAGTGTGTTTATTGACTACGAAAATGATGACAGATTTACTTGTCTTTTTATTTGTTGAACTTTAAAGAGTATGACAATAAATCAAAATGAATTTAAGGGAGAAAAAGTGCTTGCATTCAATTATTATTTATTTCACAGGGAATGTCACATGTGAAACAACCCAGCATAATGTCCCCTACACCTACTGCACAAGTTAAGATGATTTGAAATGAGCTAAATGTACAAGAGATTAACAATCTTAAAAAAAACAACAACAAAGAACATATGTACAAAAACGACTTTACAATTGACACACCAATCAGTCAGTCAGTCAGAGTTTACTGGCCTTGGCTAGCACCATGCTGGGCCCTCATGAGTGCCAGCCACTCCTCCACAGTTTGGCCGCCTGAGGAAGCGGCACAGAATCTCACAGAACCATACATACTGTGTCCAAACTCTGCAGTTTTCGGCTTGCCACATTTAGAGCACTTATAGCCTTCGTATGGCTTGTGCGCTCTGACTTTAATGCCAGACTCCAGCTTCTTCTTCCTTCTCCATTCAGTGGTCCTGGAGACCTTGGGTCCACCAGCAGGAGGAGGGGGAAGAGGAGTGGAGGTCGAGGGCAGGTCTTGGGAGACTGGCGTTATAGGGAGGGAGGTGGTAGGCAGACTGGGTGGCGGTAGAGGTGGCAGTGGCTGACAAGTGTCTGCTCTGCCACGCTGTGTAGCCTGCCCCGTTCTGTCCTCTGGCAGCTGGTAGGTGCTGCTGGTTGATGGGGCTGGCAGCGGTGAAGTGCTCCAGACTGCAGTGTGGAAGGGGCCTGACTCCTCTCTCTCTGCAGTCATGCTGTCACGGTTCTGGTGCAGGGCCACTCTCTCCATAGAGGATGTCCATTTGTTGTACCTGTGTGAAAAACGTGAAATATGTTTACTGTTATCAGGAACACTGTCAACCAGTGAACTACACATAAAATATACCAAAATATATTTTTTAAACTTACCACTGTGTCAAGGTCAGCTTGTTGACCTGGAACAGTTGCAGCCTTGTGTGGGTATTGAGGTTTGGGCTGCCCAGCACCATGGTCCTGATTCTCCTGTAGTCCCCCAGGATAGCAGCCCACCTGTTGACCCGGTTACCAAGAACCGTCTTGCCAGCAGGGTGTTTGTGGCACAGCTCCACAAAAATGGCCTCCACTGTCCTGCTGGTGTTGGGCCACTGAGCAGGTCCAGAGTCTTGGCCAAGCAGGGAGCTGAAGGTAGATTAAGTTAACAAAAGGAAACATCACGTTAATGAGAAATACACTCATGTCTTTATGTGTGTACTGAGTTTAGAACAATGTGCAGTACGTACCGCTTCATACTCTCTTCCCCCGTCACGGTTGAGCTCTTTGAATTGTTGAAGCTCCCCTGCAGGACTCGGTCCCGGAACCTCTCGGGGTAGGAGACTGCCGCCTTGTCTCTCTCCGGAAGATTTCCCCAGAGAGCCATGATCTCCTCTATTTGCCTGTTAGAGATCCATGGCCCCTCCAGCAGCCTCAGCAGACTCTTGGCCAGGAGGACCACGTGCTGGTATCCACTAACCCCATCAGGTGCTATGTACTCCTGGAAATTAGAAGAGTTGTGGGGAAGGGTTGGATTAATAGTCAGATTAATAGTTATGAATGGAAAGAAACTTGAGAGTGAGCTGTTTAGGATGTGGATAGGCACTTACGTCATCCTCCGGGTCCTGACTGGCAGCTGGTGCAGTGTCCACCTCCTCCATAGTGTCATCAGGGGGTGTGACGACAGGTACCTGGGATGGGTTGGGTTGAGTGGGCGGTGGAGTGGCCTTCCTGAGTGGAGCGACTGGTGGGAGATGGTCATCGAGGTCGGGCAAGGACATGGTGGGGTCATCCTCCTCCTCAAGCTCTCTCAGGTCATCCTCCTCTCCCTCTCCTCCCTCAAATAGATCAGGTGTCCCGTCTGGGACATCCGGGTCCTTACCGAGGTTGGACTCCAACCTCTGGTCACCATGGCTCTGGGAGAAGAGATACTCGACCCCAATGAGTTCCCCTTAAACAAAGAGACAACAAAAAAAGAGAGTTGTACATAAACAGAACTGTACATGTTTTAGTGTGTGTGTATAATTTAGAAATACATACCAGTGTACTTTGCAGGCCTTGTGTGATCCTTCACAAGACTGCAGCCCAGGAGCTTCTGGCTCAGCTCATTGATGGCGTGCTGGGCTACACCATCATAGCAGTGCAGGGTCTGCTTCTGTCCCCCCCCCTCCGCTGCAGCTTCGGCACGGTCCTCATTCCACCGAACCAACCCTTCAAGGAGGTAGGCCTGAAAGTGCTCGGCAGACGCACTTGTTCCTATAAATGACGACAACAACAACAACAACAATAAATAATAACTCCTCACATGCACACAGTTGTTAACACACAACATGACGTAACAACATGATCTGGTTTTACATTTAACATACCAGGAATGAAGCGGTTGAGGTGGAGGTGGAAAGACTCCAGGGAGGTGGACCCACGGGCGCAACGCAACACAGGCAGGATGACCCCTCCCTTGGTCACGTCCTTGCCCTTTTTGGTGTAGATGCTGACACCAGGGGGGTCCTGAATACAGACCAGGTGTCGTCTCTGGGTCTGCCAGATGGCCTGCATTCGGTCACGGTCCAGGAGCCGGACGCCCAGGGTGTCTGTGGCATCGATGAAGGTCTCCAGGAGCTCCCCGATGAGACGCTCGGTCTCCTCCGCCCCGCGCGTGCGGCGACGACAGTGCCGAGCCATCTCCTTCAGGCTGATCCTCTTCAACACCTGTGCGTCGCTGAGCCCCGTGATGTGGCTCTCCTTGAGCTCACCTCGCTTGGCCTCCAGCAGGCGCTCCACATCATCTGCACACCACACCAACATGCAGGAGGAGAGCCGCCGCAAAAAGAGAGCATACAGAGGATGGCTCTCTGTTGTCACTCCCCCAGCAAAGCGACGGATGAGGTGCCCCACATCCAGCCGGACGATGAGTTCATCCCACTGGCTGAACATGGCTGCCGTCTTCCCCTTTCCCATCAGGGCGCAGCAGTCCCGGTTGACATAGAGCAGCTTGGGAGGTGCCACTCCAGCTCTACTGTAGCGCTGCTGGAGGCCAGCTGCCATGTCGAGCAGGCCCTCTCCTTCGCTGTCAGTGAGGACCGTAATGAGCACCTGGCCGTACTCATTGCCCACATTTGTGGCCCACGCTGCTGTCCCGTGTGCTGCCCCAGCTAGTTTCTTGGTCACCTGAGGGGAGTCAAACAAACACAAACAGACAAGACAGACAAACACAGTCATGTCAGTGAGTGGACACAAAGTTTCACAATACATTTATTAAGTCATAAAATAAGTCATAATAAATTACTATTCATTTGATTGTCTCTAACTAACTAGTATTATTTCTGGTCAAAACATCTTGAATCACCTTCTTTGTTGAATCCATCTTCAGGATGGACCCAAAGATGGAGGTGACTCTGGCCTTGAAGTCCTCCAGCTGGAACAGAATGTCGTAGCCGTGGACAGTCAGCAGCCACTGGGCTGAGGGCACATCCAAAAAGGGAGGAGGAGGTGTTACCCTCAGTGGTGCGGCACCTGGGACTACAAAGTGGTCACAGACGGACAGGTAGTACAGGGTCCGACTCATCCAGGTCAGGCTGTGCTGCTCCCTCAGCTGGTTGTACAGCCTGGTCACACTGTTCCCCAGTGTCCTCTCTCTCATCAGCCTGACCACCTTCAGGTCACAGGACAGCCTAATACACAGAGACAATTGGGGGGGAAAGGAGGAGAAGAGGGTGAGGAGTGTGTGGAGGGGGGTTCTAGAAACACTTTGATAAGGGAAGGAGGGGCTTGGGAAAGGGTGACCTTGAAACACTTTGCTTTGTTTGGGCAGTTCCTGATAAGAGATCAAAGGTCAGAAAATCAGATCAAAGAGCTCATTAACATTTTAACTGGGCAAAGAGCAAATTAACATGTCAATGGGGCTTTGAAAAATCAAAACCTCAGTGTTGACAAGAACCTACTGACCGCCTCTTTTTCTCACCATGATGCTTTTTTCTGTTTTTCCTCAAAGTGAACAAGAGCTTTGATTTTCAGAGGTGTAAATTACTAACCTGTAAGTCAAGATGGCTGTGAAAATGGAGCGATGACTTGCGTCCAGCTGGTCCAAGATATCCAGCGACCATCTTGCTAGCTTCTTCTTACAGAGGCGGCACTCCAGGTACTCTGTCCCCATATAATACCAGCCGTCCATGTCAAGCACCCTCCGGACTGTCTTGTACACCCCACAGCCTGTGAGCTTTTGACGCTTGCACCGTGGCTGGGTGCACACAAACTTAAAGGCCCAAAGGCGGTAGGGCATCCAGAGGCAGAATGGCCGGAGGAAGTAGGCGGAGGGAGAAGCTGGAGGCTGATGGCTGATGTTAGGAGGCAGAGGAGGGAAGTACCACAGCTCAAGCTGGCTTTTCAGGACACATTTGAGCTGCTTGTTCCTGATGAAAATGGCCTGACTGACCCACTCTTGCTGCTCCTTTGGGAGGGTCTGCTTCCATCCCTCAGGGAGAAGCACCTGCAACAGAGCAGAGAATCAATACATTTCTTTTCCATCCCCACACAACCAAAAGTTAAATGAAATAGCCAAGTCATAGTTGAGGTGAGACGTTTACCTGAGCGTCAGCAGCAGGCTGTAGTGGTCCAGCTGTTGGCTGGGAGGTTGACTGGAGCTGAGGAGGGGCAGTAGGAGCTAGCACAGCAGGGGGTGCGGTGGGAGTGGGAGCAGGAGGAGCTAGCACAGCAGGGGGTGCGGTGGGGGTGGGAGCAGTAGGAACTGCTACAGGAGCACAGGAGTTAGTCTCACAAAATATTTCAGAGAAATAAGTTAAATAATTCTATTAGAATAGAGCTTCAGCTTCAAAACATGTTAACAGCCTGTTGACAGCCAATGCACTTTGGTTTAGTTTTGATCAGTGTTATCAGTGGTAGAGGTTAGGAATCTAGGTTAAACACAATCTACATTTAAAAGATACAAACGACAGATGTATAGTGGGTAGACATCTACAAGCAAGGAATAGGCCAATCAAAGTGATGCAGACTGAAATACAGGTTGGAATGGTGACAAGACAAGCTACAGTAAACAATTCATTCCACAAAAAGATGAGGAAGGATTTTTCTATGGCAAGCAAAATGGATGCAAAAATGAGAAATTCTAGTGATTTCTAAGCCCAGCTAGGAGGTGTTTTAACAATTTGACCACTTACCTTACCACTTTAAAGTGTATCCTGTTAATGCTAACAACAACACATAGTTATTAGGGGAAAGGTCATTTCATATGTATATTCTTCTCAACAGAAATAAACAATAAAGTGCCATAACATAGAGTACCTTGGTCAAAACCCACGCAGATAGACAGCACCTCCTGATCTGATGGCTCGGCAGCTAAGAAACACAGACAAACATAATGACACAGTTATATTGTCAACTGCTACACTGTTTGATTTACTGTTTGATTGACTTAGATGACTACAGAATATATATTTACATGGATTAGGAGGCGCTAAAGCTGTTGCTGTGTCCTCCTGGTCAGGTCGGGGGGGCAAGGTCCCGTCCCGTACCCTGCGTTCCTCCACTGCCTTCTGGACCTCAGGAAACAGGTTGGTATACCTGTCCGGATTGTTGGGAAAATGTTATAAATTGTATTGTGATTCTGACTGATTTCATGTTTATGTAATTTTATAAGAAATTACAACTAAGGAAAAGAGTACCAGTCAAACCGGTCCTTGTTGGCCATTTCAGAAGACGTGTCTGTGTCCCCCATCTCCCTCTCTTGCTGGTGAGAAGCCAAGACCATGACGGCATAGCCGACATCGTGGCTTAGCAGCCACTTGAAGGTTTGACCACGGTATTTGCCGAACTGGATGGCACTCTCACTGTCCACCAGTCGGCTATCATCCGGGTCACCCCCTCTGGCTACCACACAAGCCTTTGCCTTCTCCTTCACTTGTCGTGGCTTCAGCACCCGGACTACACCTGTACACTCTTCCTCCTGGATGGTCCTGGCAACCCTGGCAGCCTCTTCAGATGCCCTCAGGGTGAGGGCACCAGAGGGCTCCAAGCGGAAAGTAGGGGTGTGAACATAATCCATTCTTCCTTTCATTAAGAGAGGTTATTCACACACATGTTGTTATTTGTTGACAGCAATACACAGTGGACCACATAGTTACCCTGCTTACAGTAGAGCACATACAGCGTTAAATGACCATTTCATTCTACATATAACGTTAGCCAGCTGGTCCATACAGCGTTAAATGTCCATTTCATTCTACATATAACGTTAGCCAGCTGGCCCATACAGCGTTAAATGTCAATTTCATTCTACATATAACGTTAGCCAGCTGGTCCATACAGCGTTAAATGTCCATTTCATTCTACATATAACGTTAGCCAGCTGGCCCATACAGCGTTAAATGTCAATTTCATTCTACATATAACGTTAGCCAGCTGGCACATACAGCGTTAAATGACCATTTCATTCTACATATAACGTTAGCCAGCTGGTCCATACAGCGTTAAATGTCCATTTCATTCTACATATAACGTTAGCCAGCTGGCCCATACAGCGTTAAATGTCAATTTCATTCTACATATAACGTTAGCCAGCTGGTCCATACAGCGTTAAATGTCCATTTCATTCTACATATAACGTTAGCCAGCTGGCCCATACAGCGTTAAATGTCCATTTCATTCTACATATAACGTTAGCTAGCTGGCCCATAGCCAGCTAACTATCAATTATTACCGCCCTTTATTACACATTATTAGCTAGCGACAGGTCTCGTTTTCAAGAAAATTGACTGAAACTCACATTAATTCACCTAAAACATCAAATCCTCGACGAAATATAGCTAACGTTACCTTTACGACCACGACTGAAACTCACATTATTTCATCTAAATACCCAAATGGTTCCTGAAATCCGTATCAACGACTGAAACTCACCTTAATTCACCGAAATACACAACTGTGTTCCGAAATCCGCGATGAAATATAGCTAACGTTACCTTTACAACTATCTTTCTCACAAGTACTCGGAATGATGGAGAACTAACTGCAAAGAACTTCCCGTGGATTTTGGGGGAGGCGGGACATGAACGACAGACTCTCATGTCGTTCTTTTCTCTCTCCTTTCTCTCTGTTCTTTTCTCTCTCCTTTCTCTCTGTCTTTTCTCTCTCCTTTCTCTCTGTCTTTTCTCTCTCCTTTCTCTCTGTTCTTTTCTCTCTCCTTTCTCTCTGTCTTTTCTCAAATTCATTTTTTTTCTCAAATTGAAGCTGCTTTATTGGCATGAAAAACATTGTGGCAACATTGCCAAAGCAACAATGTATACAATCTAAATGTTTGTATTCTGCAAAGTATTTTTATTCTCAGTCCGCAGAATGGACCACGTATCATTGAACCATGATATCGGGAATTGCCAATGATATACACTATTAGTTCCTGGGAAATACATCCTTGTTTCTATCGCTTCTAGCATATTTATTGTGACCCCATTCCTGAAAGCTCACCCTTCCAGGAACACATATGTTTGTTCCCCCTCAACGTAGACCCTTTATAACAATCACATATGTTTGGACTTTGTCTGGATTTAGGACTAGCAGAGGACACCTATAAACCATAAAAGCAAGGGGGTCACAGTTGTGAAAATTGGCTAAATAATGAAAAATAATCTAATCAACAATTACATAATATGCAATTAACTATTGACTTTTTCATTTGTAAATCATTATTATAATGCAAATGAAACCTAGAGTTGGGTTTATATAGCCATGGAGGGAATGAGAAAAGTTGTATATGTATTAGGTTGTGAAGATCTTAGATTACATGTAAAACAAAACGACTCAACGCTGAACTAAATCAAAATATGTCTACAACTCACAAGTTATTAAAAATGTGTAAGACATTGAAATACATAATATATGTACCCCATCTCAATATTCCCTAGAGACATATTCTGAACTTTTAAACAAAATTGTAAACTCATTACACATACTTATGCTACTTTCACATAATACAATGTCAGTGTCAGCATCCTTCGATGCAGTGGGGAATGTGTTATATCTTGTACATGTTCCCCCTTATAGATATTCCTTAACATCCTAGATACTAGAACATTAGTAGTACATAACAGTGTAATAGCGTAGTACTACAGTACGGACCTGTCTTGACATCCTCGTTTGAAACGTTAAAACTTCTTGTTTATTGTCAGAACGAGCCTTTTGGATATGTGTGGTACTGTATATAAAACATCAGTGACTCTTTGATTCACCAAAGGTTCTTGTTCTCTACAGTTTAACATAAAACATATTTCCCTCCACTCTAAAAATGTACTTTCGAATTATAAACATGTAAATAAAAAAAGGAATACTAAAATAGCCAATGTGTCGTCATGTCATATACTTTTTAACCCGAGGGGGTCGAAATTGTTGTTCAAATGTTGCATATACATGTTTTAGTATCTAGATATTGTGTTATGTTAGAATGTCTAATAAACAACTATTTTATACATGAATAATATTGTTTTGTCAGAAATATATAATAATAATGTTTTACCTGCACCTGTATGCAGACAATACGGTTGAGTACTCTATCGCCCGCCCTGCTGATCATACTCTATCTGAACTACATTATGCTTTCAATATTTTGCAGAAAACCTTTGACCTTAAATTATTATTGAATACATGGAAAACTAAGTATGTTGTTTTCTAGAGTACACAAAAATTATTCTAATGATTGAAGTGTACGTCCCTAGTACGGTGGTGTATCAGTAAATACGTTAAGTTGTCTTTTAAAAAAACATAATGATGAGTTAATTAAGATGCTGAAAATCAAAAGGGGCTTCTTCTATAGAAATAGGTCAGGCCTCTTGCTTAATAATACAAAGCAGATAGTTCAATCTATGTTCTTACTGGTCCTAGACTATTGCAAAATCATCTATATGAATTTAGATGCCACTTCATTAAAGCCTTTAGATGCATTTGACCATAGAGCACTTTGTTTTATTATGGGTACAGGTTCAGTACACATCCCTGAATTCTGTATCATAAAGTAGGCTGATGGCGCTGGGATGGATTTGGCAGAGCTGACTGGAAATGGCCTCCACCAAACGGCTGGTGCCCGGCCAATTTGCAGGGCCCGAGTTGAGTCCAAGAAGGCAACTGAAACAGAGGAGATAAATAATTAGAGAACATTGAAAAATAATGATAGCCATCGCCTGACCTTCATAAGCATTTAATGTAGAGGCAGGCAATATAATAGTAAGGTGGAGGATATGAACACTAACAACATACCATTGGAGAGAGTCTTTTCCTAGGACAATGGACGACTTCCCCTTCGTTGCCTTGAACCGCCCCTGAACGATCCTCTCCTGGTGTCGGGCAGGGTAGATCAAGTGTTGCGTGTCAAAGTCTGGCAGCGCCAGCCACAGCGCCACCAGACCGTCTACCCTACGGTCCGACAGCCCCTGGCGGTTCCTCACCCCCACCAAGGCCCTGGCAAGCCTGCGGACATGCTGGTAGCCTGGCATTGCATCAGGGCCTTTAGTCTCCCCCTGAAGATAAAGAAACAACGTCACACATTTAGGGGTAACACTTAAGATGTTTCTACAAAAGAAAAATGTTATTTTACAATGTGTAACTAACTGAAAATCACACTAATGGATAAAAAAAGTAAAAGAACTCTTGTGTTGTGAGCTTTCTAAAATGTATGCACTCAGCTGATGGCATCCTTGGTATTAGACACCCGAAACTTCCGTCTTCAGGGGCGGTGGGACTGGATGGCCCAGACCTGGGTGCGTCAGCGGATTCCCCTGACAGAGGTGCCGCTGAGCTGAAGGACGGGGCGCTCATAGGTGTGACATGAGGGATGTGGACTGTCGGGTCCACATCCTCCTGAAAGCCGTCGAGCTGCTCGACGGCGGCTGCCTCTTCCGTAAGGTCAGGGTCCGCGCTGACATCCTGCAACACTCTGCCAGTCTGCGAGTACAGGTACTCCACTCCGAGGAGTTCCCCTATTAAAGCAACAAAACAACAGCAAAAGAAACAGGCAAAAAGCAGAGTAGGGAAGTGTTAATGGGATGTAACTAATGCGATTGATGTAAATGTTCGTTCTCTTACTCGACTTACCCGTGTACTCGCTAGGCTTGGAGTAGTCCTTAACCTGTTCCTTGCCAAGCACCCTTTGGCTGCTCAGGTTAAGGATGTGCTGCAGGTGGCCACTGTAGGAGAGCAGGGACTGCCTGTTCTTTCCCTCCACTGCCGCATGTGCACGGTCCTCGTTCCACCTCACCAGTCCATCCAACAGGAATGCCTGGAAATGCATGGCATTTGCCCTGGTACCTGAGAGAACAATGCATGATTAGGGTGGGAGAGCTGTTGCTGTTAACATTAAACATGAAGCATTTTTTATTTTTTATTTCACCTTTATTTAACCAGGTAGGCTAGTTGAGAACAAGTTCTCATTTGCAACTGCGACCTGGCCAAGATAAAGCATAGCAGTGTGAACAGACAACAACACAGAGTTACATATGGAGTAAACAATAAACAAGTCAATAACATGGTAGAAAAAAGAGAATCTATATACAATGTGTGCAAAAGGCATGAGGTAGGCAATAAATCGAATAATTACAATTTAGCAGATTAACACTGGAGTGATAAATCATCAGATGATCATGTGCAAGAAGAGATACTGGTGTGCAAAAGAGCAGAAAAGTAAATAAATAAAAGCAGTATGGGGGTGAGGTAGGTAAAATTGGGTGGGTAGTTTACAGATGGACTATGTACAGCTGCAGCGATCGGTTAGCTGCTCGGATAGCAGATTTTTAAAGTTGTTGAGGGAGATAAAAGTCTCCAACTTCAGAGATTTTTGCAATTTGTTCCAGTCGCAGGCAGCAGAGAACTGGAAGGAAAGGCGTCCAAATGAGGTTTTGGCTTTAGGGATGATCAGTGAGATACACCTGCTGGAGCGCGTGCTACGGGTGGGTGTAGCCATCGTGACCAGTGAACTGAGATAAGGCGGCACTTTACCTAGCATAGCCTTGTAGATGACCTGGAGCCAGTGGGTCTGACGACGAACATGTAGCGAGGGCCAGCCGACTAGGGCATACAGGTCGCAGTGGTGGGTCGTATAAGGTGCTTTAGTAACAAAACGGATGGCACTGTGATAAACTGCATCCAGTTTGCTGAGTAGAGTATTGGAAGCTATTTTGTAGATGACATCGCCGAAGTCGAGGATCGGTAGGATAGTCAGTTTTACTAGGGTAAGTTTGGCGGCGTGAGTGAAGGAGGCTTTGTTCCGGAATAGAAAGCCGACTCTAGATTTGATTTTGGATTGGAGATGTTTGATATGAGTCTGGGAGGAGAGTTTGCAGTCTAGCCAGACACCTAGGTACTTATAGATGTCCACATATTCTAGGTCGGAACCGTCCAGGGTGGTGATGCTAGTCGGGCGTGCGGGTGCAGGCAGCGAACGGTTGAAAAGCATGCATTTGGTTTTACTAGCGTTTAACAGCAGTTGGAGGCCACGGAAGGAGTGTTGTATGGCATTGAAGCTCGTTTGGAGGTTAGATAGCACAGTGTCCAGGGAAGGGCCGGAAGTATACAGAATGGTGTCGTCTGCGTAGAGGTGGATCAGGGAATCGCCCGCAGCAAGAGCAACATCATTGATGTATACAGAGAAAAGAGTCGGCCCGAGAATTGAACCCTGTGGTACCCCCATAGAGACTGCCAGAGGACCGGACAACATGCCCTCCGATTTGACACACTGAACTCTGTCTGCAAAGTAGTTGGTGAACCAGGCAAGGCAGTCATTAGAAAAACTGAGGCTATTGAGTCTGCCGATAAGAATATGGTGATTGACAGAGTCGATTATTTTAAGCTCCGCAATGACAATTACCTGGGATGAACCGGTTGAGGTGGAATGACTCCAAGGATGTGGAGCCCCGTGCACAGCGATAAACCGGCAAAATTACGCCGCCCTTGGTGATTTTGCCGGTCTCGGTGTACAGCTGTACACCGGGTGGGTGACATTTCCACTGTCCACTCATTGAAAGTGGTGTATCTCCCTAATATTTCAGAGTAAAAGCCTGAAACAATGCCTGAAGACGGAGGTGAAAATACTGTCTCCTACCCAAGAGAGGTTTTTAAATTACACAATTTGGGTGGACCCTGTAGTCAAACAAGTCGGTTGGCTAGACATGTCATATTTCATCACATTTAGTCATCATTTGTATAGCCAATGCTAACTTGCCTGTGCAGCAGCAAGCTACAGTAGCTAGCGATCTACGAACGTTGTTAAATTACACAATATGGGTAGCTTCTGTAGTCAAACAAGTCGGTTGACTAGACGTGTTATTGTCATATTTCATCACATTTATAGTCGTCAACGTTAAATTTGTTGCAAATTAAGCAAAATTACCTCAGAAACTCACCGAGTAGCATCACCCTTGAATGAAGATCCTGGGTGATTGTATAGGTGGCCCCTGGGGTATCCACAGGGCACTTTGAGCATCTTAATAAGACTGTACATTACCCCAAAAATTGCTCAAAAATACCTGTCAAGGCCCAGTGTGCCTATTGTCAAAACACGTGAAATAGGCACACTGGGCCTTTAAGAAAGTCAAAACAGAGCAGGAGTGGCTACACAGTAGGAGTGGCTACAGGTGTATATTAAGTAGCCATGTTCTTCCCAAAAAACAATAATAAATGATCAATTTTTACTACAACAGGATAGTTTTAGGCTCTCAAGCTCTACTTTATTTATCAACCAAGAAAACAGAAAACAAATCTTTAATTTAACTATTTACATATTAAACATAACTATTAAACATATTACACAACTTAACATTTTTCTTAGATATTACAGAACTATTTACGACGACCCTCCAACTCCTTCCTTCGCCTCCATGCTGTGGTCCTTGGCACCCGAGGCCCACCCGAGGCCCTCTCTTCTCCTCCAACAACTCGACAGCAGTTTTACCTCCCCCTGCTGCCTCACAGGAGTGCTCTCCCCTGTACTGGCTGTGGCCAAATTATTTTCTTTTAGGCTTGCCACATATCTTGCAGGGGAAAGCAACAGGAAACCTCCTCTTCGTCACAGGTCCATGACCAGCCTGTGCACTTCTCCTCCTCAAACCTGTGTACCTGGTCAAGGGGAGGCCTTTTGTGAGGGTGGAAGCAACTCTAGCAATAGGGGGTTTGTTTGTTGGTGGGCGCCGCTTATCTTTCCTCCTGACCCCCTTGTTGATTGTTGATGGAGCTGGCTTCAGCTTCTTGTCTACAGAGGAAACACAGGTAGTGGCTTAGTCTAACACATTACACAAAGGGAAATTGCTATAGTCAAACACACAAATGTGAATTTAAGAGAACTCACCTTTGGGGGGGGTGTCTGTTCAGAACTGGGGGCCAACATGGACGGCTGAATTTCAGGTGTGGGGGAGGAGAGGGGGGACCGGGGAGGGGGGACAACCTTCCGGTTGGAGCTGGTATCGGTTTCTTGTCTACAGAAGAACAAAAGGGCATTAGTGTCTTAATGAACACACCACACAATATATTGCTATATTTAAACATGATTGTTACATGTTATTTGAACAAACGCATTCATTTTCTGGGTAATTGATTGTTTTTCTTTTCATTAACTTAAGTTTGGATTGATTATTTATTGTTTGGATTGTTTATTTTTGTAAGATGAACTAAATTTATGGAATAAAAAAATATAGAGATTTTTTAAAATAAAGAACTCACCTTTGGGGAACCGCCTGTTCAGAACTGGAGGCCACCATGGACGGCAACATGTCAGGTGTGGAGGTGGGTCCTTGTATTTCCCAGCATGCCGCTGGGCTCTCTCCTCTCTTTCCCTCGGCTGCCTTTTTATTCTTTTCAACTACAGTTGGGCCTTTTGTGCTTTCCTCCTCCTCCGATCCTTTTCAAAATATATTGTTGTTAAGCACGCATTCTTAATTGCCTATAATTTCCACCTGTTGTCTATTCCATTTGCACAACAGCATGTGAAATTTATTGTCAATCAGTGTTGCTTCCTAAGTGGACAGTTTGATTTCACAGAAGTGTGATTGACTTGGAGTTACATTGTGTTGTTTAAGTGTTCCCTTTATTTTTTTGAGCAGTGTATTGTAGTTAAGCAAGCATTCTTGTCCCAGGCAAGGTGTTGAGCTGCCTTATCCAGCCCATGTAGCTGTGAGAATTAGAATTAGCAGATACACTGAAAAGGGTGGATAAATAATAATGTTAAAACAAGTTACCTTCTTTGTTTACGGTCTGTAGAGTTATGGACTGCATTGATAATATTCCCAAAGACTGGCCTATTGAAGACTGCATCCATCTTGACTAATAGATCTGGGCAAACTGAGACTCTCCCTGAGACTATCCCAAACTTCAACAAGTAAAGGTGTGCAGCAACCAATCAGAGATTAGTGGGCGTCACAAGGGGCACTGGGGGATGGGCGGGTTTGACTCCCTGCTGTCACCTGTAGTATCTGCTGGTCATCTCAAATCTCTGAGTAGAACTTGACTGTATTATTGTTTTTGTGTGTTACAACTCTGTAAACAGTGTGTTTATTGACTACGAAAATGATGACAGATTTACTTGTCTTTTTATTTGTTGAACTTTAAAGAGTATGACAATAAATCAAAATGAATTTAAGGGAGAAAAAGTGCTTGCATTCAATTATTATTTATTTCACAGGGAATGTCACATGTGAAACAACCCAGCATAATGTCCCCTACACCTACTGCACAAGTTAAGATGATTTGAAATGAGCTAAATGTACAAGAGATTAACAATCTTAAAAAAAACAACAACAAAGAACATATGTACAAAAACGACTTTACAATTGACACACCAATCAGTCAGTCAGTCAGAGTTTACTGGCCTTGGCTAGCACCATGCTGGGCCCTCATGAGTGCCAGCCACTCCTCCACAGTTTGGCCGCCTGAGGAAGCGGCACAGAATCTCACAGAACCATACATACTGTGTCCAAACTCTGCAGTTTTCGGCTTGCCACATTTAGAGCACTTATAGCCTTCGTATGGCTTGTGCGCTCTGACTTTAATGCCAGACTCCAGCTTCTTCTTCCTTCTCCATTCAGTGGTCCTGGAGACCTTGGGTCCACCAGCAGGAGGAGGGGGAAGAGGAGTGGAGGTCGAGGGCAGGTCTTGGGAGACTGGCGTTATAGGGAGGGAGGTGGTAGGCAGACTGGGTGGCGGTAGAGGTGGCAGTGGCTGACAAGTGTCTGCTCTGCCACGCTGTGTAGCCTGCCCCGTTCTGTCCTCTGGCAGCTGGTAGGTGCTGCTGGTTGATGGGGCTGGCAGCGGTGAAGTGCTCCAGACTGCAGTGTGGAAGGGGCCTGACTCCTCTCTCTCTGCAGTCATGCTGTCCCGGTTCTGGTGCAGGGCCACTCTCTCCATAGAGGATATCCGTTTGTTGTACCTGTGTGAAAAACGTGAAATATGTTTACTGTTGTCAGGAACACTGTCACCCAGTGAACTACACATAAAATATACCAAAATATATTTTTTAAACTTACCACTGTGTCAAGGTCAGCTTGTTGACCTGGAACAGTTGCAGCCTTGTGTGGGTATTGAGGTTTGGGCTGCCCAGCACCATGGTCCTGATTCTCCTGTAGTCCCCCAGGATAGCAGCCCACCTGTTGACCCGGTTACCAAGAACCGTCTTGCCAGCAGGGTGTTTGTGGCACAGCTCCACAAAAATGGCCTCCACTGTCCTGCTGGTGTTGGGCCACTGAGCAGGTCCAGAGCCTTGGCCAAGCAGGGAGCTGAAGGTAGATTAAGTTAGCAAAAGGAAACATCACGTTAATGAGAAATACACTTATGTCTTTATGTGTGTAGTGAGTTTAGAACAATGTGCAGTACATACCGCTTCATACTCTCTTCCCCCGTCACGGTTGAGCTCTTTGAATTGTTGAAGCTCCCCTGCAGGACTCGGTCCCGGAACCTCTCGGGGTAGGAGACTGCCGCCTTGTCTCTCTCCGGAAGATTTCCCCAGAGAGCCATGATCTCCTCTATTTGCCTATTAGAGATCATACCGCTTCATACTCTCTTCCCCCGTCACGGTTGAGCTCTTTGAATTGTTGAAGCTCCCCTGCAGGACTCGGTCCCGGAACCTCTCGGGGTAGGAGACTGCCGCCTTGTCTCTCTCCGGAAGATTTCCCCAGAGAGCCATGATCTCCTCTATTTGCCTATTAGAGATCCATGGCCCCTCCAGCAGCCTCAGTAGACTCTTGGCCAGGAGGACCACGTGCTGGTATCCACTAACAACATCAGGTCTTATGTACTCCTGGAAATTAGAAGAGTCGTGGGGAAGGGTTGGATTAATAGTCAGATTAATAGTTATGAATGGAAAGAAACTTGAGAGTGAGCTGTTTAGGATGTGGATAGGCACTTACGTCATCCTCCGGGTCCTGACTGGCAGCTGGTGCAGTGTCCATCTCCTCCATAGTGTCATCAGGGGGTGTGACGACAGGTACCTGGGATGGGTTGGGTTGAGTGGGCGGTGGAGCGGCCTTCCTGAGTGGAGGGACTGGTGGGAGATGGTCATCGAGGTCGGGCAAGGACACGGTGGGGTCATCCTCCTCCTCAAGCTCTCTCAGGTCATCCTCCTCTCCCTCTCCTCCCTCAAATAGATCAGGTGTCCCGTCTGGGACATCCGGGTCCTTACCGAGGTTGGACTCCAACCTCTGGTCACCATGGGTCTGGGAGAAGAGATACTCGACCCCAATGAGTTCCCCTTAAACAGAGACAACAAAAAAAAGAGAGCTGTACATAAACAGAACTGTACATGTTTTAGTGTGTGTATAATTGTATAATTTAGAAATACATACCAGTGTACTTTGCAGGCCTTGTGTGATCCTTCACAAGACTGCGGCCCAGGAGCTTCTGGCTCAGCTCATTGATGGCGTGCTGGGCTACACCATCATAGCAGTGTAGGGTCTGCTTCTGTCCCCCCCCCCTCCGCTGCAGCTTCTGCACGGTCCTCATTCCACCGAACCAACCCTTCAAGGAGGTAGGCCTGAAAGTGCTCGGCAGACGCACTTGTTCCTATAAATGACGACAACAACAACAATAAATAATAACTCCTCACATGCACACAGTTGTTAACACACAACATGACGTAACAACATGATCCAGTTTTACATTTAACATACCAGGAATGAAGCGGTTGAGGTGGAGGTGGAAAGACTCCAGGGAGGTGGACTCACGGGCGCAACGCAACACAGGCAGGATGACCCCTCCCTTGGTCACGTCCTTGCCCTTTTTGGTGTAGATGCTGACACCAGGGGGGTCCTGAATACAGACCAGGTGTCGTCTCTGGGTCTGCCAGATGGCCTGCATTCGGTCACGGTTCAGGAGCCGGACGCCCAGGGTGTCTGTGGCATCGATGAAGGTCTCCAGGAGCTCCCCGATGAGACGCTCGGTCTCCTCCGCCCCGCGCGTGCGGCGACGACAGTGCCGAGCCATCTCCTTCAGGCTGATCCTCTTCAACACCTGTGCGTCACTGAGCCCCGTGATGTGGCTCTCCTTGAGCTCACCTCGCTTGGCCTCCAGCAGGCGCTCCACATCCTCTGCACACCACACCAACATGCAGGAGGAGAGCCGCCGCAAAAAGAGAGCATACAGAGGATGGCTCTCTGTTGTCACTCCCCGAGCAAAGCGACGGATGAGGTGCCCCACATCCAGCCGGACGATGAGTTCATCCCACTGGCTGAACATGGCTGCCGTCTTCCCCTTTCCCATCAGGGCGCAGCAGTCCCGGGTGACATAGAGCAGCTTGGGAGGTGCCACTCCAGCTCTACTTTAGCGCTGCTGGAGGCCAGCTGTCATGTCGAGCAGGCCCTCTCCTTCGCTGTCAGTGAGGACCGTAATGAGCACCTGGCCGTACTCATTGCCCACATTTGTGGCCCACGCTGCTGTCCCGTGTGCTGCCCCAGCTAGTTTTTTGGTCACCTGAGGGGAGTCAAACAAACACAGACAGACAAGACAGACAAACACACAGTCATGTCAGTGAGTGGACACAAAGTTTCACAATACATTTATTCATAAAATAAGTCATAATAAATGATTATTCATTTGATTGTCTCTAACTAACTAGTATTATTTCTGGTCAAAACATCTTGAATCACCTTCTTGGTTGAATCCATCTTCAGGATGGACCCAAAGATGGAGGTGACTCTGGCCTTGAAGTCCTCCAGCTGGAACAGAACGTCGTAGCCGTGGACAGTCAGCAGCCACTGGGCTGAGGGCACATCCAAAAAGGGAGGAGGAGGTGTTACCCTCAGTGGTGCGGCACCTGGGACTACAAAGTGGTCACAGACGGACAGGTAGTACAGGGTCCGACTCATCCAGGTCAGGCTGTGCTGCTCCCTCAGCTGGTTGTACAGCCTGGTCACACTGTTCCCCAGTGTCCTCTCTCTCATCAGCCTGACCACCTTCAGGTCACAGGACAGCCTAATACACAGAGACAATTGGGGGAAAAGGAGGAGAAGAGGGTGAGGAGTGTGTGGAGGGGGGTTCTTGAAACACTTTGATAAGGGAAGGAGGGGCTTGGGAAAGGGTGACTTTGAAACACTTTGCTTTGTTTGGGCAGTTCCTGATAAGAGATCAAAGGTCAGAAAATCAGATCAAAGAGCTCATTAACATTTTAACTGGGCAAAGAGCAAATTAACATGTCAATGGGGCTTTGAAAAATCAAAACCTCAGTGTTGACAAGAACCTACTGACCGCCTCTTTTTCTCACCATGATGCTTTTTTCTGTTTTTCCTCAAAGTGAACAATAGCTTTGATTTTCAGAGGTGTGAATTACTAACCTGTAAGTCAAGATGGCTGGGAAAATGGAGCGATGACTTGCGTCCAGCTGGTCCAAGATATCCGGCGACCATCCTGCTAGCTTCTTCTTACAGAGGCGGCACTCCAGGTACTCTGTCCCCATAAAATACCAGCCGTCCATGTCAAGCACCCTCCGGACTGTCTTGTACACCCCACAGCCTGTGAGCTTTTGACGCTTGCACCGTGGCTGGGTGCACACAAACTTAAAGGCCCAAAGGCGGTAGGGCATCCAGAGGCAGAATGGCCGGAGGAAGTAGGCGGAGGGAGAAGCTGGAGGCTGATGGCTGATGTTAGGAGGCAGAGGAGGGAAGTACCACAGCTCAAGCTGGCTTTTCAGGACACATTTGAGCTGCTTGTTCCTGATGAAAATGGCCTGACTGACCCACTCTTGCTGCTCCTTTGGGAGGGTCTGCTTCCATCCCTCAGGGAGAAGCACCTGCAACAGAGCAGAGAATCAATACATTTCTTTTCCATCCCCACACAACCAAAAGTTAAATGAAATAGCCAAGTCATAGTTGAGGTGAGACGTTTACCTGAGCGTCAGCAGCAGGCTGTAGTGGTCCGGCTGTTGGCTGGGAGGTTGACTGGAGCTGAGGAGGGGCAGTAGGAGCTAGCACAGCAGGGGGCGCGGTGGGAGTGGGAGCAGTAGGAGCTAGCACAGCAGGGGGTGCGGTGGGAGTGGGAGCAGGAGGAGCTAGCACAGCAGGGGGTGCGGTGGGGGTGGGAGCAGTAGGAACTGCTACAGGAGCACAGGAGTTAGTCTCACAAAATATTTCAGAGAAATAAGTGAAATAATTCAATTAGAATAGAGCTTCAGCTTCAAAACATGTTAACAGCCTGTTGACAGCCAATGCACTTTGGTTTAGTTTTGATCAGTGTTATCAGTGGTAGAGGTTAGGAATCTAGGTTAAACACAATCTACATTTAAAAGATACAAACAACATATGTATAGTGGGTAGACATCTACAAGCAAGGAATAGGCCAATCAAAGTGATGCAGACTGAAATACAGGTTGGAATGGTGACAAGACAAGCTACAGTAAACAATTCATTCCACAAAAAGATGAGGAAGGATTTTTCTATGGCAAGCAAAATGGATGCAAAAATGAGAAATTCTACAGTGATTTCTAAGCCCAGCTAGGAGGTGTTTTAACAATTTGACCACTTACCTTACCACTTTAAAGTGTATCCTGTTAATGCTAACAACAACACATAGTTATTAGGGGAAAGGTCATTTCATATGTATATTCTTCTCAACAGAAAAAAACAATAAAGTGCCATAACATAGAGTACCTTGGTCAAAACCCACGCAGATAGACAGCAACTCCTGATCTGATGGCTCGGCAGCTAAGAAACACAGACAAACATAATGACACAGTTATATTGTCAACTGCTACACTGTTTGATTTACTGTTTGATTGACTTAGATGACTACAGAATATATATTTACATGGATTAGGAGGCGCTAAAGTTGTTGCTGTGTCCTCCTGGTCAGGTCGGGGGGGCAAGGTCCCGTCCCGTACCCTGCATTCCTCCACTGCCTTCTGGACCTCAGGAAACAGGTTAGTATACCTGTCCGGATTGTTGGGAATTTTTTTATAAATTGTATTGTGATTCTGACTGATTTCATGTTTATGTAATTTTATAAGAAATTACAACTATTTAAGGAAAAGAGTACCAGTCAAACCGGTCCTTGTTGGCCATTTCAGAAGACGTGTCTGTGTCCCCCATCTCCCTCTCTTGCTGGTGAGAAGCCAAGACCATGACGGCATAGCCGACATCGTGGCTTAGCAGCCACTTGAAGGTTTGACCACGGTATTTGCCGAACTGGATGGCACTCTCACTGTCCACCAGTCGGCTATCATCCGGGTCACCCCCTCTGGCTACCACACAAGCCTTTGCCTTCTCCTTCACTTGTCGTGGCTTCAGCACCCGGACTACACCTGTACACTCTTCCTCCTGGATGGTCCTGGCAACCCTGGCAGCCTCTTCAGATGCCCTCAGGGTGAGGGCACCAGAGGGCTCCAAGCGGAAAGCAGGGGTGTGAACATAATCCATTCTTCCTTTCATTAAGAGAGGTTATTCACACACATACACACATGTTGTTATTTGTTGACAGCAATACACAGTGGACCACATAGTTACCCTGCTTACAGTAGAGCACATACAGCGTTAAATGACCATTTCATTCTACATATAACGTTAGCCAGCTGGTCCATACAGCGTTAAATGTCCATTTCATTCTACATATAACGTTAGCCAGCTGGCCCATACAGCGTTAAATGTCAATTTCATTCTACATATAACGTTAGCTAGCTGGCCCATACAGCGTTAAATGGCAATTTCATTCTACATATAACGTTAGCTAGCTGGCCCATACAGCGTTAAATGTCCATTTCATTCTACATATAACGTTAGCTAGCTGGCCCATAGCCAGCTAACTATCAATTATTACCGCCCTTTATTACACATTATTAGCTAGCGACAGGTCTCGTTTTCAAGAAAATTGACTGAAACTCACATTAATTCACCTAAAACATCAAATCCTCGACGAAATATAGCTAACGTTACCTTTACGACCACGACTGAAACTCACATTATTTCATCTAAATAACCAAATGGTTCCTGAAATACGTATCAACGACTGAAACTCACCTTAATTCACCGAAATACACAACTGTGTTCCGAAATCCGCGATGAAATATAGCTAACGTTACCTTTACAACTATCTTTCTCACAAGTACTCGGAATGATGGAGAACTAACTGCAAAGAACTTCCCGTGGATTTTGGGGGAGGCGGGACATGAACGACAGACTCTCATGTCGTTCTTTTCTCTCTCCTTTCTCTCTGTTCTTTTCTCTCTCCTTTCTCTCTGTCTTTTCTCAAATTCATTTTTTTTCTCAAATTGAAGCTGCTTTATTGGCATGAAAAACATTGTGTCAACATTGCCAAAGCAACAATGTATACAATCTAAATGTTTGTGTTCTGCAAAGTATTTTTATTCTCAGTCCGCAGAATGGACCACGTATCATTGAACCATGATACCGTGAATTACCAATGATATACACTATTAGTTTCTGGGAAATACATCCTTGTTTCTATCGCTTCTAGCATATTTATTGTGACCCCATTCCTGAAAGCTCACCCTTCCAGGAACACATATGTTTGTTCCCCCTCAACGTAGACCCTTTATAACAATCACATATGTTTGGACTTTGTCTGGATTTAGGACTAGCAGAGGACACCTATAAACCATAAAAGCAAGGGGGTCACAGTTGAGAAAATTGGCTAAATAATGAAAAATAATCTAATCAACAATTACATAATAGTCAATTAACTATTGACTTTTTCATTTGTAAATCATTATTATAATGCAAATGAAACCTAGAGTTGGGTTTATATAGCCATGGGGGGAATGAAAAAAGTTGTATATGTATTAGGTTGTGAAGATCTTAGATTACATGTAAAAAAAAAAACTAAAAAAACGACTGAACGCTGAACTAAATCAAAATGTCTACAACTCACAAGTGTTATTAAAAATGTGTAAGACATTGAAATACATAATATATGTACCCCATCTCAATATTCCCTAGAGACATATTCTGAACTTTTAAACAAAATTGTAAACTCTTTACACATACTTATGCTACTTTCACATAATACAATGTCAGTGTCAGCATCCTTCGATGCTGTGGGGAATGTGTTATAACTTGTACATGTTCCCCCCTATAGATATTCCGTAACATCCTAGATACTAGAACATTAGTAGTACATAACAGTGTAATAGCGTAGTACTACAGTACGGACCTGTCTTGACATCCTCGTTTGAAACATTAAAACTTCTTGTTTATTGTCAGAACGAGCCTTCTGGATATGTGTGGTACTGTATATAAAACATCAGTGACTCTTTGATTTACCAAAGCTTCTTGTTCTCTGCAGTTTAACATAAAAATATTTCCCTCCACTCTAAAAATATACTTTCGAATTATAAACATGTAAATAAAAAAAGGAATACTAAAATAGCCAATGTGTCGTCATGTCATATACTTTATAACCCGAGGGGTCGAAATTGTTGTTCAAATGTTGCATATACATGTTTTAGTATCTAGATATTGTGTTATGTTAGAATGTCTAATAAACAACTATTTTATACATGAATAATATTGTTTTGTCAGAAATATATAATAATAATGTTTTACCTGCACCTGTATGCAGACGATACGGTTGAGTACTCTATCGCCCGCCCTGCTGATCATGCTCTATCTGAACTATATTATGCTTTCATTATTTTGCAGAAAACCTTTGACCTTAAATTATTATTGAATACATGGAAAACTAAGTATGTTGTTTTCTAGAGGACACAAAAATGATTCTAATGATTGAAGTGTACGTCCCTAGTACGGTGGTGTATCAGTAAATACGTTAAGTTGTCTTTTTTAAAAACATAATGATGAGTTAATTAAGATGCTGAATATAAAAAGGGGCTTCTTCTATAGAAATAGGTCAGGCCTCTTGCTTAATAATACAAAGCAGATAGTTCAATCTATGTTCTTACTGGTCCTAGACTATTGCAAAATCATCTATATGAATGCAGATGCCACTTTATTAAAGCCTTTAGATGCATTTGACCATAGAGCACTTTGTTTTATTATGGGTACAGGTTCACTACACATCCCTGCATTCTGTATCATAAAGTAGGCTGATGGCGCTGGGATGGATTTGGCAGAGCTGACTGCAAATGGCCTCCACCAAACGGCTGGTGCCCGGCCAATTTGCAGGGCCCAAGTTGAGTCCAAGAAGGCAACTGAAACAGAGGAGATAAATAATTAGAGAACATTGAAAAATAATGATAGCCATCGCCTGACCTTCATTTGCATTTAATGTAGAGGCAGGCAATATAATAGTAAGGTGGAGGACATGAACACTAACAACATACCATTAGAGAGAGTCTTTTCCTATGACAATGGACGACTTCCCCTTCGTTGCCTTGAACCGCCCTGAACGATCCTCTCCTGGTGTCGGGCAGGGTAGATCAAGCGCCAGCCACAGCGCCACCAGACCGTCTACCCTGCGGTCCGACAGCCCCTGACGGTTCCTCACCCCCACCAAGGCCCTGGCAAGCCTGCGGACATGCTGGTAGCCAGGCATTGCATTAGGGCCTTGCGTCTCCCCCTGAAGATAAAGAGACATGGAAGAATCGATGAGGACGATGTCAAACATTTAGGGGTAACACATAAGATTCTTCTACAAAGGAAATAGAATATGTTTTATATTGTGTAACTGAAAATCAACAGTTACACAACATGTTAAAATGTAACATGTTTCAAGTTAAACTGTAGTTTTCTAATCCTGTTTCGTGAATGATTACTGTGAGTATTAAATGGAGTTTAGGTCATGAAACTTTGTGTATGCTAATTTAGAGACCATGACCTAATCAGACAAGAGGAAATTGCCTAGGATCAGAGATCAGGGTCAGGCCCAGAAGATGGATAGCTAAACAAAGAGAGGACCGTGGACATTCCACAGGGGAAAGAAGGGGAGAGTCATTGGGGTCATAAAATGTATAACTAGGGAGGTGACGTCTACAAGGGAAGAGTATAAGACGTGTTGTGAGCTTTCTAAACGAATGCACTCAGCTGAGGGCATCCTTGGTATTAAACACCGAAAATTGTCTTGAGTTTGTCTCAATTTCTTATTTCAAAGAGGTTGCAATAACATTTTTATTTTCAACAACACAAAAGGTCAATTATAATTACCTCAATCAGAGGAGTTGTCAGGGTGAGGAGAACCGTGTCGATCAGGGGCCTCAGGAGAGCTTCCGTCTTCAGGGGCGGTGGGACTGGATGGCCCAGACCTGGATGCGTCAGCGGGTTCCCCTGACAGAGGTGCCGCTGAGCTGGAGGACGGGGCGCTCATATGAGTGACATGAGGGATGTGGATTGTCGGGTCCACATCCTCCTGAAAGCCCTCGTCCTCCTCGTCGAGCTGGGCGACGGCGGCTGCCTCTTCCGGAAGGCCAGGGTCCACGCTGACATCCTGCAGCACTCTGCCAGTCTGCGAGTACAGGTACTCCACTCCGAGGAGTTACCCTATTAAGGCAAAAACAAACAAAAAATCAGGCAAAGGCAGAGTAGGGAAGTGTTAATGGGATGTAATTAATGCAATTGATGTAAATGTTCATTCTCTTACTCGACTTACCCGTGTACTCGCTAGGCTTGGAGTAGTCCTTACCCTGTTCCTTGCCAAGCACCCTTTGGCTGCTAAGGTTAAGGATGTGCTGCAGGTGGCCACTGTAGGAGAGCAGGGGCTGCCTGTTCTTTCCCTCAACTGCTGCCTGCGCACGGTCCTCGTTCCACCTCATCGGTCCATCCAGTAGGAATGCCTGGAAATGCATTGCATTTGCCCTGGTACCTGAGAGAACAATGCATGATTAGGGTGGGAGAGCTGTTGCTGTTAACATTAAACATTAAGCATTACTTTAAGCTACACAATGACATTTACCGGTTGAGGTGGAATGACTCCAAGGATGTGGAGCCCCGTGCGCAGAGATAAACCAAGGCGTGGCGTGATTTTGCCGGTCTCGGTGTACAGCTGTACACCGGGTGGGTCTTGTATGCAGTGGAGGTGGCGCCTCTGCTCTTGCCAGATTGCCTGGATGTGGATGGAGTCCAGCAACGGGATGCCCAGGGTGTCGACCCCCTTCTCGCTGTTGAAGGTCTCGAGGAGGTCAAGGAGAAGGACTTCGGTCGCCGCAGCTCCACACGTACGACGCCGACAGTGAAGTGCAATCTCCTTCCTGCCGATCAGCCTCGAAACCTCCGCCTCGGTGAGGCCGACCATCCCGTGCTTCCCCTCCAGCGCAGACCTCTTGGCCTCCAGCAGTCGGCGGACATCACCTGCATCCCACTCAAAGATGCAGGCTGACAGCTGCCGCATGAAGGGACCGTAGAGCTGGTGGCTCTCAGTGGTGACACCTGCCGCGAACCGCCGCATCAGGTGCCAGATGTCCAGCCGAACCACCAGCTGGTCCCACTCATTGTACATGGCAGCTGTCTTTGATCCGCCGAAGCTGGAGCAGCAGTCTCGGTCCACGTACATGAGCTGGGGGGGCGCCACCCCGGCGAGCCGGTACCGCTCCATGAGACCAGCTGCCATGGGGAGCAGGCCCTCGCCCTCAGCGGCAGTGAGGACACTGATGAGGACCAGTCCATGCTCGTTGCCGACGTTGGTAACCCAGGCGGCCGTGTCTGCAGCGGTACCCGCGAGCTTTTTGGTCACCTGGAGACGGACACACAAAGACAGAAAGGTTAAGACATTATTGTTATATAGATATACAAAATCAGACACGACTTATCTTCACATTTCTAAGTGAAAACTCACCTTCTTGGTAGAGTCCATCTTTAAGATGGACCCAAAGATGGAGGTGACCCTGGCCTTCACCTCGTCCAGCCGCGACAGCACGTCATGGCTGTAGACGGGTGAGGGCACCGGGGGCATCTCCGGTAGATCAGTGAACTGCCGCCCAGTGCCCAAGGCCAGAAACTGCTCGCACTCCCCGAGGTACCGTATTCCGCTCCGCATCCAGGACTCGCTGTGACTTTCACACAGCTTGCTGTAGGTCTGTGACGCACTGTTCCCCAAAGTGCGCGACCTCAGCATCCTCACAACCCGCAGGTCACAGGACAGCCCAGAGAGAGAGAGATAAAGCATATGAATGACACGCTTTTATTTTACTTTATTACTAACTAACTAAATCTTGTGAACTTACTTGTATGTCAATATTGCTGGGAACTGGCAGCGATGCCGAACGTCCAGCTGACTGACAAGGTC
This sequence comes from Salvelinus namaycush, assembly GCF_016432855.1. NCBI lineage: Eukaryota > Metazoa > Chordata > Actinopteri > Salmoniformes > Salmonidae > Salvelinus > Salvelinus namaycush. Next base: position 911,104 of record NC_052345.1, on the reverse strand, counting down.
CCGTGACCACCCCGCGACCTTCTTCTTACACCGACTGCATTCCAGGTACTCAGTGGCCATGAGATACCAGCGGTCGATGTCCAAGACCCTCCGGATGGTCTTGTAGAGCCCAGCCTTGCATAGGGTGCCTCTGCACCCAGACTGGGGGCATGCCAGCTTGTATGCCCATATACGTACGGGCATCCAAAGGAACAGCTGACATGCGAAGAAGGGGTCGGGGGATGCGGGTGGCTGATTGTAGATCGGCCGCGGTTGGGGAGGTGTCCACCACGTGACCAGGTCAGTGGTGAGTGTCGACCTCCCAATGCTGTTCCTGGTGAACAGCGTGCGGCCGATCCACCGCTGCTGCTCCTTGGTGAGAGATGAACGCCAACTCTCTGGAAGCAGCAGCTGGGGGAGAGAGTGATGGAGGCGGGGGAGAAGGGATGATAATGTTTCAGAGAAACGGACAGGGAGAGAGTATCCAGGAGACAAGACAACTGTGTCCAATTTGGCCTAGTGTTTAATATCTTAACAATGTGGAGTAATTACAGTTGATGAATTTACCTCAGCACTTTCTGAGGAGGGCCTTGGAGGCAGGAAGGACTGCCGGGGCAAATCCTCCTCTTCGCTCTGCCCCAGTGGGGCAGGAGCAGCGACCGGGGCAGGAACCGGGGCTTGGTCAGTTGGAGTCAGAGGCCGAGGGAGCGATGGGGGAACCTGTAGGGCTACGGCTTTTGCAGTGACACAGAAATGAATAGGTTAAATGAATGAATGGGCAAATAAATAAATGCATGCATGATTGGACAGACATATTACAAATGTAGATAACGGTGATTAAGTTAATAGCACATTCCAACATGCCCAGATGAATATCAATCAGTGATAGGATGTAACAAAACAATGAAATGAAATTAGTGATTTAAATGGAAAAAGGAAAGTAATGATTACGTGACATACAGGATGACAGCTACAGTGGCAAGATATGTTATTTAATAGTTCATACATGCAGTGACTCTCCTCTAAACCCAGATGACTCTTACCAATACATTTCCTTAAGGTTGATGATAGGAAAAATATTCAAAACACTTTAATATGTCAACAAACTTTAACTGAATACTTATCAAATGTCCTTTGTCAATTAATAGTGACGTAAAAACAAACGTGTGTCTATGTCAGCAGCTGCCTTGACCAGCTCTGCGTCCGATAGATCTGTCTGTGGCAGTGCTGGTCGAGGGAAAGACACCCCTATATCACGTGGAGAGAGAAAGGATTGTGAGCTACACAGCTTATCCAAAAATTTTATATTATCTTACATGTGTAACTAGACACTCACCTTGAACTGCAGGCTGAGAAGCCATGAGCTTCTTCATCTTCACCTGCAGTTCACCTGGGTGAGAGAGCTCCTTGACAGGAGCGCAGAGATCGCAGGACCAAGAGGCCTTTGAAAACGAAACATAGCAAATATGTCATCATTTTCAACTATGTGGAACAAGTAGAATTATATTTTCCTTTAAGATGATATGTAACACTTACGAAGCCGCACTCTTGGGCCGGGTGGTGCTGGCTGCTGCGGCGGGCCTGGCCACAGCAGCTACCCCCTCCTGGTCTCTGCGCTGAATGTAGCCAATCAAGGCGGCCATCGCACTCCCAGGATAACGGGGTGTCTGCGTCCTCATGCTCCTGACATATCTGTGAGATACAGTAGAGGGAACATTTCAGATGTAAAATGTTGCATAAAACACACTGACATGAACATAGAAAACACAAAAGACACGTGCACCCATTACCATATCCTGTCTGCACCCGTAGCCTCATACAGGTCCTGCAGCGTGTCCCACTTGTACTTCCCGATGCCAACAAGGGCCTTGCCCTCCTGGCCTGAAATCAGCACGGGAACCAATTAACTGTCAGAGCAAAAGAGTTACATCTTACATACAATGAGGAGAATTAAACAAACTCACCTGGCTGGGAGGACAGGACTTTAGCTTCCTCATGCGCCCGGTTGAACCTGACCATCTCAGCGAAGGCCGGATCGGCGCACGAGTAGCGAGTCAAGGCGTCCTTGTTGGCCATCAGGGGATGCTGGGAAACGCTGCACTCTCGCTCTCTCTCCTTCTGATGCACCGTTACCAGGTGCACCATGTAGCCCACGTCGTTCTCCATCATCCACTTGAAGGTCTGACCCCGGTACTTGCCGAACTGAACCATGCACCGGCTCAGGACGACCATCTCTGCAACGGGGTCACCTCCCTCGGAGACGACGCGGGCTCGAGCCTCTGCCTCCACTTCCTCCCACTTCTTAGCCCTCACAGGAGGGCCCTGAGCACCCGAGGCAGGGGGGCCGTCAGCAGCCACTTTAACTGCCTGGGGTGTGGCCCTGAGGACCAACTCCTGTGAGGGTGTTAACCGGAACCTAGGAATTTCCATCTTATTGGCAAGAAACAAACTATTAACATGAGTGAGGAGTGCAGTGACAAGTGACAGCATAACCGTATTAGGTACATATAATGGAACTCACGTTTGCTTGATAGGTCTGCTAGGTTCAGCAGTGTGGTGGGGGGTGCCGGGTCAGGGTTAATAACTTATATGCAGTTACATTCAGTTTAGTTAAATTCATAGAAAGACACGTTTGCCCCAGGTTGTCACATATCATACAATGCATCCAACTACATACACTTCAAATGCATGCCATCAAAAAACGAAGGAAAATAGACATTTAAGTAGTATACAATTCCAACTTTGAGATGATAGAAATTTTAGCTAAGGTTTTATATGGTTGTCAGCGGTCAAATAAACTTTTGAGATTTTGTAAACCTAGTTTAAAGTAGTTAGCGATCTAAACACGTTGTTAAATTACACAGCTTGGGTAGCCCCTGTAGTCAAACAATTCGGTTGACTAGACGTGATACTCGTCGATTATTTTCATTTCTTTGCAAACTAAGCACACTTCCCTCATATATTCACCGGGTATCATCAATTTCTGTCAGAAAAATATTTTAGATCATCAATCTGTCAAAAATATTTTATTGCCAATGCTAACAGCATGCTGCACACTATTACTATAGCTACAGTAGCTAGCGATCTACAGACGTTGTTAAATTAAACAATTTGGGTAGCCCCTGTAGTTAAACAATTCGGTTGGCTTGACGTGTTATTGTCATATTTCATCACATTTATAGTCGTTGATGTTAAATTCTTTGCAAATTAGGCAAAATTACCTCAGATACTCCCCGTATGTATGCTCAATCACTGGCTGCCTAGAAAAAGATTTTGACTAAGTGACGTTAGGAAAATTTTAGAGGAAGATGATTGGCTGAAAAACTTTTGGAACAAGCTAGGCTCTTCATTGGAACTTACGTTTGCTTAATAGGTCTGCTAGGAGGAGGACAGCAGTGGGGGTTTTGGGGGTTATGGGTAGGGTGATTATTATTTAATATGCAGTTAAATTCCGTTTACATAGAAAGACACGTTTGCCCCCAATGACCATCAGGTTGTCACATATCATACAATGCATTCAATTATCCTCTTCAAACGCATGCCATCAAAAAACGAAAGAAAAGACAATTAAATAGGATAGAATTCCAACTTTGACTTGATATAGATGTTAGCTAAGGTTTTACAGGATTGTCAGTGGTCAAAGAAACTTTGTACGTCTACAGTAGCTAGTGATATACAAACGTTGTTAACCTGTCTGGCACCAGTGGGAAGGTAGCGTCCCACCTCGACAACAGCAAGTGAAATTGCAGTGCGCAAATTCAAAACAGAAATCCCATAATTAAAATTCCTCAAACATACAAGCATTATACACCATTTTAAAGATAAACTTCTTGTAAATCCAAACACAGTGTCCGATTTCAAAAAGGCTTTACGGCGAAAGCACACCAAACGATTATGTTAGGTCAGCGCCTAGAGGCAGAAAACTATACAGCCATTTTCCAGCCAAGGAGAGGGCTCACAAAAGTCAGAAATAGCGTTAAAATGAATCACTTACCTTGGATGATCTTCATCTGGTGGCACTCCCAGGTCTCCATGTTAGACAATACATGTTTTGTTTGATAATGTCCCTCTTTATGTCCAAAAACCTCAGTTTTGTTGGTGCGTTTAGGTCAGTAATCCAAAGGCACAATGAGCGCTCACAACATCCAGACGAAAAGTTTTAAAAAAGTACAATAAAAGTTCGTAGAAACGTGTCAAACGATGTTTAAAATCAATCCTCAGGTTGTTTTTGTCATAAATAATCAATAATATTTCAACCGGACAAAAGCTTCGTCAATAGAAAAGGAGAAACAAGAAAGGCGCGCTCCAGATCAAGCGCTTGGCTCATGTCTGGACATTTCCACTGTCCACTCATTAAAAGTGGTGTATCTCCCTAATTTTTCAGAGTAAAAGCCTGAAACAATGCCTGAAGACTGGCCACATGTAGAGGAAGCCATAGAGATCGTGAACTGGGTTCTAAGTCTTTGTATGGTGGAAAGGCTTTCAATGGAAAAACAGCCTTTCAAAATAATAGTACTTCCTGGTTATCCTAGCTTATGGGCCTGAGTAGCAGGCAGTTTAATTTGGGCACGCTTTACATCCGGCGGTGAAAATACTGTCTCCTACCCAAGAGAGGTTTTTAAATTACACAATTTGGGTGGACCCTGTAGTCAAACAAGTCGGTTGGCTAGACGTCATATTTCATCACATTTATAGTCGTCGATGTTAAATTTGTTGCAAATTAAGCAAAATTACCTCAGATACTCACCGAGTAGCATCAATGGCTGACAGAAAAAGAGATTGTAATGAAGAGACGTTAGGAAAATTTCAGAGGAAGATGATTGGCTTAAAAACTTTTGGAACAAGCTAGGCTCTTCATTGATGGGTTTTGGAACAGAGAAGAATGCCCGTCTCAGTCCATCTTGTAGGTTGGCCCCTGGGGCCTCCACATGGCACTTGGAGCACCTTAACAGACTTTACAGGGCCCCCAAAGATTGCTGAAATGTACTTGATGTGAACATGTCAAGGTATTGAATGAATTCAGTCATATTCATGTCAAAACATGTGAAATAGGCACACTGGACCTTTAAGAAAGTGTAACAGAGTAGGTGTCCCTACAGGTGTATATTAAGTAGCCATGTGCTTCCCAAAATTCAAAAACAGAATAACTAATGAGCCATTTGACACATGATAGTTTTAGGCTCTCAAGCTCTACTTTATTTATCAACCAAGAAAACAGATAAAACAAATCCTTAATTTAACTATTTACATATTAAACATATTACACACCGTTTGACACAACTAACTTAACATGTTTCTTAGATATTACAGAACTATTTACGACGACCATCCAGCTCCTTCCTTCGCCTCTATGCTGTGGTCCTTGGCACCCGAGGCCCAGGCCCTCTCTTCTCCTCCAACCTCTCGACAGCAGTTTTGCCTCCCCCTGCTGCCTCACAGAAGTGCTCTCCCCTGTACTGGCTGTGGCCAAATTCTTTTCTTTTAGGCTTGCCACATATCTTGCAGGGGAAAGCAACAGGAAACCTCCTCTTCGTCACAGGTCCATCACCAGCCTGTGCACTTCTCCTCCTCAAACCTGTGTACCTGGTC